>NC_066515.1:22612716-22697716 GCF_024679095.1 Eriocheir sinensis
CCAAGGAAAAGAAGAATAACAAAGATGAACGCAAAGACGAAGAAGATGGAAGAGAGACTGAAGAGGAGTAAGTGAAGAGGAGAAAGGAGGAAAAATAAAAGGAAATGAAAACGAGAAAAAAAGAACAGGATAACTTAGAAAAAGATGATAATTGTGAAAAAAAGGAGAGGGTGACTAAGGAAAACAGGACTGCATAGATGAACGGATAACGTAAGAAACCCAAGGAAAAGAAGGGCAAGGAAGAGAAGGGCAAGGAAAAGAAGGGCAAGGATGAGAAAAGAAAAAAAAGGAAGGCAAAAAGACCGAACTAACACTAATTACGTAGAGGTAGAGGAGGAGAGTACAAGGGATGGTAGCTAACGGAGGAGAAGAAAAACACCCAAGTAACACTAATTATTTAAAGGGTCTGGAACAAAGGCATTTAATCCCGCATTCCCTCGAGACACTTAAAGGGGAGTTTCGGGCACAGACGCGTTTTTCCTCCTCTCTAGAATGACAGGTTTTGCGTCCCCCTGCAGGCCCCCGATCCATCACCTACCTGCCCGCGCGGCCCTCACCTGGGGTAATTAAGAGCCTAATGACCACATGGAAGAGGGGTTTTATAGGTCATTAGCCTGGATCCTGCAACCTGGACGAGTAGGAGGGGGGGGAAGGAGGGTAAGGAGGAGGAGGAGGAAGGAACAAGGAACAAGGGAAGGGGAACGAAGATGAGTCTGCGGTTGAGAAAAAGAAGGAGAAGAAGTAGTTGAAGAAGAATTTGAAGAAGAACCAGAAGAAGAAGATGAAGGAGGAGCTGGGAAAGGAGGAGGAGGAAGAAGCTGCGGAGAAGGAGGAGGAGGGAGTAAGTGAAGGGGAGGGAAGATGAGGCTGCGGTTGAGAAAGAGAAGTAGAAGAAGAAAAAGAAAAAGAAGGAGAAGAAGAAGAAAAAGAAGAAGAAGAAGAAGAAGAAGAAGAAGAAGAAGAAGAAGAAGAAGAAGATGAAGAACCAGAAGAACAAGAACCAGAAGAACAAGAAGAAAAGAAGAATATACTTGGAGATAAATATAATTATGGAACACGAACAAGAGATATAAAAACAAATTGTCAGTGGAGGAGGAGGAGGAGGAGGAGGAGGAGGAGGAGGAGGAGGAGGAGGAGGAGGTTGGGCTCGAGGAATGAAGGAAAAGGCACAAGAATAAGAAAGAGATGAAGGTGATGGTGATGATATGTATTGAACAAGAACAAAATAACTAGAAAGCAATGAAGAAGGGAGGATTAAAAGTGGTGATGGAGCTGTAGAGGAGAATGGAAGTATGGAAGAAGAGGAGGGAGGGACATAAGGAAAGAGGAAGAGGGAGGGATAGTGGTGAAGAGGAGATAGATGATGATGATGATGATGATGATGATGATGATGATGATGATGATGATGATGAAAGTGACTAAAAATGTAGAGATTGAAGAGACGATGGTAAAGAGGAATGGAAAGAAAAGGAGTAGAAGAAAAAGAAGAAGAAGAAGAAGAAGAAGAAGAAGGGAGAAATGGTATAAATAGTGGTAAAAAGAGAGAAAGATAATAATAATAATAACGATGATAATAAAGACGAAAAAAGAGAAATATGGAAGGAAGAAAAGAAGAAGGGAAGGAGAGAGGAGGAAAAAAAATATAAGCGAGAATAGGAAAAGAGATGAAGGTGATCAGAAAGATGATGATGATGATGATAAAAACGATGCTGAGAAATTAGGAGATACGAAAGAGGGAAGAGGAAGGGAGAATGAGAGAGAAAGGAGAAGAGGAAGTAGAGGGAGATGAGGGACATAGGAAAAGCGATAAAGATGAGGATGATAGTGATAATGATAATGAAAGTGAAGACGGGAAAGGAGGTATGGAGATAGGAAGAGAAGGGGAGGAGGGAGGGAGACAAAGAGGGAAGGCATAGGTAGAAGGGTGTTAGGGAGTGTCTTGCCGGGACTAAATCCTTCATCTTTGACAGGTATTTTTTCCTTCTTCAACATAAATTTGAAAGGCTTCCCCATCTTCTCCTTTTCCTCCGTCCCTTCGTCCCCTTCCCTCCTTTCCATCCTCAAGAGTGGCTCCCTCCTCCTTCCTCTCCTCCTCCTCCTCCTCTCATTTTCCTTATAGCCTTACCTCCCCCATTTATCTCCTCCCTCCTCCTCCTCCTCCTTCTCCTTCCCCCTACATTCTTTCCCCTTCCCTCCTCCCCGACCATTACTGTAATAAGAAGAGGGAAAGCAAGGAAGATGAACGAGAAAGTAAGGAAGATTGTGTAGGACAAAAAGGTGGAGGAAGAGGAGGATGAGGATGAGGAGGAGTGACATAACCCATTTTTCTGATTATATTCTTCAGTATATCAAAACTAGAAATATAAAAAAAACACGTAGATGGTCTTTTGCAGTGATTTAACATTAAGAAAAACATAAAAAAAGAGGGAATATGATATCAGACAAACTATTAATTAAAGACACCACACAAATAGAAACCAAGGAAACCGAAGTCAAGGCCGGTGATGCTAAACCGAACACCTTTTTCAATCTCGTCCACTTCTTTTGTCTTCTTTATGTAATGTTTTCTCATAAGGTTTCCCTCACCTGAGCCGATCGTCGCCGAACCCACACCAGGTGACTACAGGTGAGAGAGAGAGAGAGAGAGAGAGAGAGAGAGAGAGAGAGAGAGAGAGAGAGAGAGAGAGAGAGAGAGAGAGAGAGAGAGAGAGAGAGAGAGAGAGAGAGAGAGAGAGAGAGAGAGAGAGAGAGAGAGAGAGAGAGAGAGAGAGAGACACTAACTTCAAAGAATCTATTCGTGCAGCTGAAGTTAGACAATGAAGCAGCATAACATTAGCAGCGGGAGGTTATCTTGGTGACGACAACGGTGACACGTGTGACGACAGAGAGAGAGAGAGAGAGAGAGAGAGAGAGAGAGAGAGAGAGAGAGAGAGAGAGAGAGAGAGAGAGAGAGAGAGAGAGAGAGAGAGAGAGAGAGAGAGAGAGAGAGAGAGAGAGAGAGAGAGAGAGAGAGAGAGAGAGCCTTAGCAGGTAGAGCAGGTATCGTGGAGTAGAATTAAGAAGAAGAAAGGGAAGGAAAATTTAATGTGAGATAAATAGAATAAAATAATGGAGATAAAAGACAGTGGAGGACGATGAAGACAGAAGAAAGCGAAAGAGAACGCGGGAGAAAGCCAGGAATGAAGAAAACAAGCAAGGAAATAACGCAAAAAAGGAGAAAAAAAATAAAGCAAAATATAAAGAACAACATTACCAACACCAGCGCAGCGCCAGCACGGGACGGGGAGGGAGAGAGGGAAAAGGGTGCAGGGATAGGCGGTGGTACAAGAAAGGAAGGAAAGACTAGTAATTAATAGAGGGAAGAGGAGGCAGAGGTAGAGAGCGTGGCAGTAAGGGAGAAAAGGCTGCTGGCAAAGGAGAGGACAGACAAGTAAGGGAGCAGAGAGAAGGAGGAAGAAGGCAGCGTAGGAGTAAGGGAGAAAAGGCTGCTGGCAAACGGGAGGACAGACAAGTAAGGGAGCAGAGAGAAGGAGGAAGAAGGCAGCGTGACAAGAAGGGAGAAGAAGCTGCAGGTAAAATGAAGTACTGACGAGACAGGGTACTTAGGGTAGGGGAAACAGGGGATGCGGCACGGCAGGGTGGGAAAACTGAAAGAAAGGACAGAGAAGGCTGGGTATAACGCGCTTTTCTGTTTCCTCTTGTTTTTTCCCCTCTAGTTGCCTTGTGTTCTGTAAAAAAAGTAATAAAGGGATAAGGTGGCAGGGGTAGAGAGTTTGGCAGAGTGAAGTTTAGATGAGACAAAGCAGGGTGTTGGATGCAGGGTGGGGCGGCGGCAGGGTGGGTCTCGGTGGTCAGGCTGTTACTGGTCCGACCACCACGAGATGACCGGGAAATCATTAACCTGCAGCGGCGGCCACTCACCTGTGCTCCTACCTGTGTGAGGCGCCCACCCTAACACCCTTACGTGAGAGTGTACCTGGGCAGGGGAGATACACCTTGATTTTCCTTACCCTCCCCACCCCCCTCTCTTCTTCTCTCTCCCTCTCTATGTCACAAAAACCTGCACGTTAGAATCTATGGCCTATATACCAAACAAAAAAGTACTGAAAAAAACTATTATGTAACCTTAGAGACGCAGAGGGTTAAGGAAATTAAGTTTTAAGAACACGTGTACTTTGATAATTAGTATTTTTTTCCTCCGCCACTGAAGAGGTTCATTAGTAGGCAGGTGAAGCGGGTTGGATCCTACGTGAGATAGCGCGTAAACCTTTTTTTTTGACACAATCTTTTCCGAAAAAAAAAAAAGAAGTTATGGGCTCACTACGAAAGGAGGAGGAGGAAGACGAGGAGGACGAGAAAGAGGAAAGAGATAGAGGAGGAAAGGGTAAGAGTGAGAAGATATTGAAAAGGGAAGAGGTTGAGGAGTAGGGGAGAGAGAGAGAGAGAGAGAGAGAGAGAGAGAGAGAGAGAGAGAGAGAGAGAGAGAGAGAGAGAGAGAGAAGAGAAAAGAGAGAGAGAGAGAGAGAGAGAGAGAGAGAGAGAGAGAGAGAGAGAGAGAGAGAGAGAGAGAGAGAGAGAGAGAGAGAATCTTTTGTTCCTCAGTGAATGAACTATATGATGAATAAATCGCTTCACTGACACCCAAGGAACTCGATATTAGGAAAAGAAAATATATTAGAAACGAAAAAAGAAAACCTGAAACATATTATAACCCGCATTTATTCTGAAGTTTCGTTTTCTTTTTATTTTGGTGACGAAACGGAGAGGAAGAAACGGGAAAGAAAATGGCTCCTAGTTAATTATTATTGTTTTTATTTTCTCTGTTGTTTTTATTCCTGTCTCGTGCTGGATGAGGTGAAGCTTTTTGTCTCACTCTCGGAAACGTAATTATCAAAAGTATGTGGAGGGTAGGATGACTTGCACACACACACACACACACACACACACACGTCACCTATAAAAGTCACCCTCCACTGCGACTTTTTTTTTCATCTCTCTTCCTCTTTATTTTTCTCTCGCTCTCTTTTATCGTTCGTGATCAAGACGTGCTGTGTCCGTTTGACTTTTTATAACACTAATATCGGAGCGAAGTGGACCTGTTTACTCCCCTCTGGTGCTGAATGTGCGGGTCTGTGGGTTGCATTATTCATGGTTTTGTAGAAGAGAGAGAGAGAGATTAAGTTTAAAATCCCCTCACTCTTACTAATCATATACTTCCCGGCTTAAGTATCTCAGTAACTCAGTGAATATGGATTAGAGCTGCTTTCTCTGCTGCCGCTTCTGTTTATAAAAAGATACATGAAGCTCTGATCAACTAGCATTTAATGTTCATAAGTTTAAGTTCTTAAATATCTCTTTATTGGATTGTTTTTAATGGACGATATTAACAATGTCCAAATAATAACTTTGAATCTGGTTTGCTAATGCTCTGAACGGACCGGGGGAACCAGACATGCAATTAGAGTTTGTTTGAGTAGACGGCGGCGTGAGGGAGAGGGTTCCTGTACTTCGGACTGGAGGAAAAACAGAAAGATTACGTCAGTCGCCTTCCGGGCAACACAAACTGAACCTCGTTGCTGATAAGGAGCAGACCACACACTGAAGACAAAACTAAACCAATGGAAATGAAGCTTACTTAGGCATTCGTTTCCTAATTCCCTTATTCTTCCCGTTAGACATAATCTCCGTAAACAGTTTTCGTGTTATGGTTTGTCTAACTCCCTTTTTTTTACTGATAATTTTCCGGTATATGAGTACTGTGTTCCGTCGTCGTGTATGGTTTCAAGATCTCTACGATAGATTTCCTCTTCACACTGTTGTCGAGGCGCTACAGATTCCACTGAGCCAAAAATAGTCAAAAATAGATTAGATAAATTCATGGACAGCGATATTATGTGGGGTTAGATACACGGGAGATAAGGTTCAAAGGAGCTGCCTTGTACAGGCCTACCGGCCTCTTGCAGACTCCTACGTTCTTATGTTCTTATGTTTTTAAATCTTTCTTTTGGTCAGTCAATGCCCAACAAAGCGGTTTTCTGCCCTCATTTTTTATCTTTTACTTGGTTTACTGTCTTGATGTTATCCATGGTTGAGAACCCACTTCGAAAACCAGCTTGCACCTTGAGATGGTTAAAGTCTAATTGGTCTGGAATTCTTGTTGTGATGATTTTTTGTCAATAATTTGTAAATAGTTAACAATTTGCTGGTAAAAAATAACTTTCGAGATCTCTCAGGTTTCCGGTTTTAAGTATAAAGTTACTTATATTTTTTTTAAATATGAAAATAATCCTATTCCGAGACATGTAGTGAAAATCTTGGATAGTTTTTTTATAGCAAAATATCCTCACAATATCTGCACTAATATCATCTTCCGGTGAGCTTCCCCTCCTCTCATTCCTCTCAATGCTTCTTTAGTTTCGCTTTTTGTTGCTTCTGAAATGTGTGGTATCTATTTTTCCTTCAAACTGGGACTGAATGCCTGAGTTGTATAGTTCACCTTAAAGCACTCCGACTACTGCTGTTATTTGCTTCACTCATCTACGACGTGAAATTAATAGTACTCCTAGAAATTCCAAATCGAACTCATTAATTTCCGCATCTGTTCTCTTGTAGAATAATAATTACTAAGAAAAGATAAGGGTGGCCAAATTCCTTCAGGTGTATGCTTCACAGGTCTAGGGCGAGGAATTAATTATGTTTTTAATTATCAAAGTATAATACATGCACTGATTGACGTCAGCATCCAAGAACAGATTATTTTAGAAAGTCGGCAAATTGGACGCCGCTGCCGCCCGGAGCCTCGCACGTGTCTAATTAGCAGGTGATCCTCCAGGTGCTTAATTAACTCCTCTGATCACAGGTGCAAGTGTTATAATAATCACCGGGGCTCGCTAACTAGGTGGGTACTTTCCTCCAGTGGTTTTGTATCTTAGGTAAAAGCAGAAAGAGAATCAATGGCTTTTTTTTCTCAATTATGTTTTTGCCCTTGAGCTGTTTTCTTTACTGTAAAAAAAAAAGAGGAAAAGAGTAAAAAATGATCTCACTTTCCATCTACAAATAGCACATTAACAACACATCTTAATTTTGGTCATTGGTTACCTAATTCACACTTGAACGATTTTTTACTCATTGGGTAAACTCAGAGAAAGAAAGGAAACGAATGGGAGAAGGAGTGACTTACCAACAACTTGCGGTAACAGCGGAAAGGAGTGAAAGAGTTAGCTAGTTCTTGCTTTAGGAAGGTGGATGTTGTCGTGAGGTATGCATGTACTTCTTTCTCTTGTGATGATTGCCATAGAAGAAACAGAAGTTGGTGTTTTCAATAGGTTTTAATATTAAACGATAAACGACCGGAGGAATTATGAAACTTTCTTGAGATATGGACTAAATATATACTTTTAGAACAGCTCTCGTCGTTTGCTATAAAAGTCTTGTTTGTGTGTGTGTGTGTGTGTGTGTGTGTGTGTGTGTGTGTGTGTGTGTGTGTGCCTGTTTAATGCAGTTCGCCCCCTGAAGAGAGAAGTGTCAGGAGGTTTGCAGACTCTTTTTAACCTTCAAGGAACCGATTTTATCACGTCGAGGTATTTTTTAATGTCGGTCTTGTTAGGCGCCCCAGTTCATCCTTCACATTAATTTAGAAACCTTGTAGAATATTCAGGTTTGATCCTATGTTTTGTGCATTAATATTTATATCTGATTCGCAGCCAGAGAGATAGATAGATAGATAGAGAGAGAGAGAGAGAGAGAGAGAGAGAGAGAGAGAGAGAGAGAGAGAGAGAGAGAGAGAGAGAGAGAGAGAGAGAGAGAGAGTTAATAAATTTCTAAATCATACTGTTTACTCGTAGTTGTTATTTTTTTGTTTGTGATCTGCGTGTTGTTTACTGGTTCGCGTTAAGAGGGTGATGCATAACAATGAATTTTTTGCCTCGTAATTATTATTAAAAACGTGAGACTTTTAGCGGCGTTAAACACACCTTTTGCTCTTAGATTCTCGGTAAATAAATTTTTTGGAGCGGAGTGAAGGCGAGCGATAAAACGAACGGAATAAATCAGTGTGTCCGGAGAGGTAGTGTTTTGCCTGGGTGTAATGGTGTACAGTGTAAAGAAGAGTTCGGATAAAAAAAATATAAATGTGAAAATAATCGTTTAATGGAGCAATGAATATAAAGGAGATAAACTTGATGGGGAGGGAGATTAGCGGGAGATTAGGAAAGCAGATAAAACAGTCGACAGCCGAGGGAACGCGAGATAACAGGAGAATAAATTTGATGGCCAGGACTGGAATGCGGCGGAGGGAATAAATCGCGACTCAAACTACACAAAAAAATAACCACCTACTCTTTAGTTTCAGTTGACGTACGACCGAAATTGCTTAGTTTGTCGCTCTACATCATGGGGCCTTAGACTTCTTGAACCGATGAACACTTCCCTATTTTCGGGGGTATTCTGGAGCTAGCCCACCTGAGATTTAGACCAATACCTGTGAATTTAAAGCCTAATCAACTAACCTGGACCAAGGAGTGCTTACAGGGTGTCATGCGGGAGGGTGGTGGAAGTTTTAAGATCATTAAGTTTAAGGCCAATAAGTTTTTCGGGAATTTAAAAGGCCGGAGGGAAGGGGGGTCTGTTAAGGCAGGTGTTATTAAGTCGTTAAAAGTAGTGAAGATGGTAATTAATGTTGACATCTGCCCCCTCCCCAGCCCCCCACAAAACAAACAAATGAAAAAGAATGCGAGGTAACTGTCGTTGCAGGACAGAACAGTAATTAAACAAAGCAAAAACAATCACAAAGAAGAATGTTGACAGCTTGAACTCTGACTGCAGCATTTATCATCTACGAGTAGAATAAATACAGAAAAATAATAGTCTTGGTATTTGTACGATAATTAGAGAACACGAAGGCATTTATAAAGAAGGTGATATCGACAGCCTTTGCAGTGGTGGCGTCAGAGTCATATCTAATAATACAAAAATAAAATAAAAAAGAAAGTATTGAGAACACAACAATAATGAGAAAACGAAAACACCCAAAAAGGTAATATTGACATTTCTTAATATTGCTTTGAGAATAATGATTTGATTCGAGTAACAAAAATAAAGGGTTAGTGAGGATAAGTTTTGTACCGGACAGAGATCAAAGCTATGAATTAGATAGCAAACAGAAAGCCAGTGATCGCAATACTAATCTGAGTTCCCCTTCTTTGCACACATCAGCTTAGGTTGCACGAGGCTGACAGTGAATAGTAACCCCGTAAGGAAGGCTGTAATACACTCCTCAAGAGGCTCCGCGGGAAGGGACAGCAGCGGGGTACATAATGGCATGGGTGGAGGCTCTATAATCGCCTTGCATGAATTAGAGGAATTAAAACAGAGCGAGAGCCGCTATTGGTGCTTTCGGAAGCGTAGAACCATCATCACCACCTCGCTCATTACTCCTTTCTCTGCCTCCGGTGCTAATTACCTCTCGCGCGGCTTGATTACACTCATTAGCGCCGCGAGATGGTAGCCGCGCATGTCGACGGGGATCTGTGGGTAATTATGCCGCCTCGTCCGTCTCCCGCGTGTGAGGGGCGAATGGAATAATATCTGTCATTTTATCGTACCCTGCCCCGGGCGAGGGAGGGGCTTGTTTAAGGAAGGCCGCGTACGTGCAGGTTATGGAACGTATTACAGGTTAGGGGAGGCGGTACAAGGAGGTGCAGCTTTCCGGGTCGGTTGTATGTAGCGAGGGATGGCTGCGTGCTTGTTCTCTGCGTGTTACTGGCTCTGGAAGTGTTACAGTTTGTGGCAGGACAGTATAGCGTGCAGGTTATGGGGCGTATTACAGGTTAGAGGAGTCAGTACAAGGAGGTGCAGCTTTCCGGTAGGTTGTATGTAGTGAAGGGTGGCTGCGTGCTCATTCTCTTTGTGGTATTGGCTCTGGAAGGCTTACAGTTTGTGGGAGGACGATATAGCGTGCAGGTTATGGGGCGTATTACAGGTTAGTGCAAAGAGTGCAGCTCTCCGGGTAGGTTGGAGGCAGTGAGGGATGGCGGCCTTCTTGTTCTCTACGTGTTACTGGCTTTTGGAATGGTACATGTTATAGGGAGACAGTATAAACGTATAGTATAAGGGATACATAGCTTTTTGGGCATGTTAAGGGATATGTGGGAAGTGGCAAAGGCAAAGTGGCAAAAATAGGATTGTAATTGGAAAGCAGTCTCTCTGATTTGGGTATAGACTAGAGGATATCATTTGTTTTTAGTTCAGGAAGCCACTGGGTACTCGCTGCCTGCTGTAAGGGGCACGGGTAGGCTGGTGGCTGTCAGATACGGGTGATAATGTCGAGTCTAGCAGAGGACGCATAACTGTATCAGGATATGTATCAAGCCAATTAACGTGACTTATCTCAACCGGGGAAGATCCTGCTGTGATGCTTATACCGGGGGTGACGTTGTGTTTTTGTTCTGCCCTGTCATCGTGTTGGCGGACAATTGATATTTCTGATTCTCCGACCCTCTCACTCTGCCTTGCTTGTTTGCTTGATTATCTTCCTCGTTTGGCTCTGCTTTTTGGTTACTTCCTTAACGAGTCTTCAAGTATTCTTTCGGTAATATGCAAACAATTTCTATAAGGTATTCCTGCTGAGGTTTGGATGTCTGTGTGTGTGTGTGTGTGTGTGTGTGTGTGTGTGTGTGTGTGTGTGTGTGTGTGTGTAATTCTTTAAATATAACACGTCTTCCCTTTTCCTTTTTAATCCTCTTTTCCTCCTCTTCTTATCGTCTTTTCTCTCTTTTCCATCATTTTCCTTTCCATTTCTTACTTCCCCTTCCTTCTTTCCGTACACACACACACACACACACACACACACACACACACAGACACACAGCACTATGCCTCAACAGAGCTCGTAAATCATCCTCACGCGGCTGTTTTCCTCCCGCTTGTCTTCATATTTTTCTTTCACTCTGATAAAAACCGTAACCCGTCAGCTGTGTCTCGGTGGGCGTGGTCTCCTGACTTTGGCATCTTCTTTTAATGCATTGCCGAGATAAAAGAAGGTATCCAGTTAGTGGTGATAGTTTTTTTTCCTTCTTTTCACCTCCAGTACAAATGTTTAATGGGAAATATGAACTGGAAGAAGACGAAAATTGTGGGTGAAAATTACACTTAATCAAATGACCGACAAAAATTCGACTTAACAGAATCAATATATTTAATACGCTTCGCTCGAGGTTGGTTTCTTCTGTGCTAAAAAATGGAGGAGGAGGAGGAGGAGAAGGAGGAGGAGCTGGAGAGTTCGACGGCGGCGGCGTTACGGGCACTGAGGCAATTCCGCGAAGAACCACTTTTTCTTGTTGGACCTGAAGCCCCTCGGGAGGCGGAGACTCGACCCTCAGCGGCCCATCGTGTGTTGACCTCGCTGGCTGCCGGAGAGCGATAAGGGGAGGTGTTGATAGCAGGGGGAGCCTCGTGTCCGCGGTGATTTATAAAGCTGAGTTTTGTTGGCCCGGTACTTACTTCTATCCACCTCCTCGGCGTGGGGGAGGAAGATGGGAAGATGGGGAGGTCAGGCTGAGGCGTAGAAAGCCTGGGATGCGTATGTTGATGGCGTTGTTATTTTGTTTTGTTGTTTTGTGGTTTTTTTTAGTATTGTTTTAGTGTTGTCTTGTTTATATGTATTTTCTTCGGTATCTTTTCTTTTTGTCTTGTTTCTGCTTGTTTTCTTTCTTATTTTCTTATATTTTCTTCGGATTCATTATTATACTATTTTTGTGGTGTTACAGCCTCCTCCGATTCTATTTTATGCCGTTTTAACTACTACTTCTACTACTACTACTACTACTACTACTACCATTTACACCACTACAGTTACTACTACTACTATGACCATCCCTAATATATCTTGCCCCAGTCCTATACCTTCTCCACAATGGACAAAATGAAAATATATTGTCTCCATGCTTCATAACCTTCCCTTTATTTTGCGTCATTTTGATCGATGAGTTTGAGTTTCGTGACAACCCGTGTAGAGGGGAGAGAGGCAGGGTGTTTTTCAAGGTGTTTTTTTCAGGCATGATTTACCGAGGCTTAACTGTGACAACTTAGCCACGCGTAAGCAGTAAAAGGGGAGAAAAGTAGCTGCTTCTTCAGAGGAAAGGGAGTCAGGGGAACGATATCCTCCAGCCCTAAAAAATAATCCGAAATAAACATACCAGCGCCATTCCTTAAGCCCTAAAATACAGGGACATGAAAATAATCTGTTTACCCATCCATAAACACACGAGGGAGAGACGGAGAGAGAGAAAAAAAAACTTAAGCTCGAGAGAAAAGGACGAGGGAGTTAAAGGTATTATCATTTCTCGAGGCCATAAGATAAAAGTAAAGTCTTGCTGAGAGCGCTGCCGACATGCGTGAGCGGCCAGGTCAGGGGGGTACAGGTAGCCATGGGGTAGGCTGGGGCGGGGCGCACGGGTATGGTAGGCTGGGTGTGTGTGCGGGGTGGGAGTGGGGTGGGGTTGGTAGCGTTACAGAGACGGTGTGTGAATGCCAAACAGGCCAAACGTACGGGTTGTTGGCTGCCTGGCTGTGTCCGGCGCGCCCCATCGACTCCCCGCGGTAAATGGAAAAGTGAATGAGTCTACTGAGCGACTATCGAGGAACAAGACCCTGAACACCGCCGCCTAATAGGGGTTACGCGGGGATAAGATTGCAGGCGATTGAAACACGGTGAATAAAAGCCCGCGTGATAAGAGTATGGAGGGGAATAGCGAGTGTCTACCGTGTGTGTATCGTTAAGCAGGACCCAGAACGGAGGTATTGAATATAGGGGACGTTGAATAAGGTTACAGATGAATAAATGAACGGTAGAAAGTGTGAATTATGTTAGGAGGTAAATGTAGTGAGTCAAGCGAATGAGTACTGAGATAATATAATAAAAAAGTACCCAAAAGACAGATACTTATTATGAGGGACGTTGAATAAGGTTGCAAATGGATAAAAGAAAGTGTAAATTATGTGACTGTGTGAGTAAGGAAGTAAATATCGGGAATGGAAACGCTGGTGAGTAAGTGAGTAAGTGAGTATCGTGTAACAAATCCATGAATGAAGTAGAAAAAAATAACGTAAACTTGGGAATAGGATTACAGGCGAAGAAAATATGGTAAAATAAAAACCTTGCATGATATAAGGAGATAAATATGCGAGTGGCTTAGTGAAGGGTAATTGTTCGCTGAATGTTGGTATGGGACGAGGAGGCGCGCGCTGCTGTGAATATACATGAGTACTGATGAATAAGGGAAATATATGGCTCGATAAATTGTGGGCGGCAGAGCGATGATTGAATAAGTAATGAAGGTAAATTAACTCCACAGCGAGCCTTTACGTGACCAGAGAGGAGGAGGAGGAGGAGGAGGAGGAGGAGGAGGAGGAGGAGGAGGAGGAGGAGAGGAATGCCGTGCGTGCTGGTCGGCATAACTCACGTGTTTGTGGAAGTGTGAAGGAACGGGAAACTCTTGTAATCTTTCCTGAAAACGTCAAGGCGAAGAAGAGGAAGGAGAATGAGGGTCGAGAGATAGACTGAAAACTGGACACACACGCACACGCACACACGCACACGAACACACTTGGCAGAACTTACATGAAGGTTTGAAGATGGAATTGGGAGTAGTAGAGAGCGACGAGGAGGAAGAGGAAGAGAAGGACAAGGAACCCGCGACAAAGCCCAGAATACACACCACTGGAAGAGCTTACATGAAGGTTTGGTGATGGCAGTGGGAGTAGTAGACAGCGACGAGGAGGAAGAGGAAGAGGAGGAGGAGGAGGAGGAGGAGGAGGAGAAGGACAAGGAACCCGCGACAAAGCCCAGAATAAACAGAAGATAACAGCGGCGTCTCCACTTACGAGCCGAGCAATTAGGTTAATTCACACCGGAGCGAGATGGCTTGTCGATGAGATACTGCGGAGCCGAGATGTCCCCCTCCCGGCGCCCTGCCTCTCGCCCCCTTATCATAAATCGGAGGCTGGGAGGTGACCGCTGGACTGGGCCGGCCATAAACGAACCGGTTTTTAGAATACGACATGAAATCCTGCTCCAAAAAACGCAAGTCGGAGCCCGAGTATCAGTTCTCTGGAGGCTTTTGCTTGAAGGCAGTTCGGTTTAATTGAAATGGTGGCCTCTTATCGCGTCTTCTTCTTCCTCTTTGGCTTCTTCGTTCTTCTCTCTTCCTCCTCCTCCTGTGCCGCCTTCTTCCTTTCATCCGTCTCATTCTCGGTGCTTTGAGGTTATGAAGGAGGAGGAAGGAGGAGGAGGAGGAGGAGGCCTGCTCTCATTTACCTCTCGTTGGTAGGAAGCGAAGAATTTAAGAAAGTTTCTCCTCCGATTGGTTTTGATCTTCTTGTCGCTCTTTTCCTTCCACCTTTCTATTCTTCCTTCGTTGCTTCCTTCTTTCTTTCCCTTTCCTTTTTCAGCTTTTGCGTTCTTCCATTCTTATCGTTTCGTCTTTCTCTTCTCCTTAACCTCATTTTTCCTTTCCTTCTTCAAGTTCATAATCTCGTTCCCTTTTTCCCTTCGTCTTTCGTATTTCTTTTACGTCTATTTTTACCGTTTGTCCAAATTTTCATTCTCGTTTTACTGACTCATCTTTGTTTTCTTTTATCTCCTCCTCCTCCTCCTCCTCCTGCTCCTCCTCCTCCTCCTCCTCTAAAGGGAAAATCACAAAACCAGAAAACTGTAATCATGATTCTTCTCGTATTCCGCTTTATTGATACGCTGTTTGTTTACCTTCTTCGGCCCCTCTCTTTCCTGTCAGCGGGGAGGAGGAGGAGGAGGAAGAGGAGGAGGAGGAGGGAGTATTTTCCTCCTAAGATAGAGAAGTGGTGAGGGAGAGGACTGGAAGATGAATGAGGAGCTTCGGGAGGGAGTTTATCATGGCTCTGTGTCTGCCGGAGAGAGAGAGAGAGAGAGAGAGAGAGAGAGAGAGAGAGAGAGAGAGAGAGAGAGAGGGAGAGGGAGACGGAGAAAGAAACAAAATAATGGTACTAACACGTGATTTCAACACACTACCATTTTCTTAACCTGACATAAATTCTAGAGAAACAGAATGGACGAGAGAGGAGAGAAAATGGTAGCCGTGTGTTTTCCCTCCCAGTCTTTTCCTTTCGCTATCTGTGGCTGTAAATAAGGACGTAATTGAAGCTCCTGCCTTTATCGTAACTTATTGATGGTAAACAGACGTTCCGCCGAGCAGTAAACAAGAACAGTAAACAAGAGTCGTAAGCAATGAAGAAAAATATGTTTGGTCGAGGATGAAGAAAAAGAAGATGAAGAAGATGAAGAGGAAGAGGAAGAAGAGGAAGAAAAAAAAGAAGATATAGAAGAAGAGGAAAAATAAGAAAAATAAGAAGAAAAGAAGAAGAAAAGAAGGAGAAAAAGAAGAAAAAAAGAAGAAAATCAGAAAAATAAGAAGAAAATAAGAAAATAAGAAAATAAGAAAAAGAAAAAGAAAAAGAAGGGGAGCAAAAGAGGGAAAAAAGAGAGAAAGAGAGAGAAAGAGAGAGAACGAGAGAAGGAGGAGGAGAAAGAGAAAGAGAAAGAGAAAGAGAAAGAGACAGAGAGAGAGAGAGAGAGAGAGAGAGAGAGAGAGAGAGAGAGAGAGAGAGAGAGAGAGAGAGAGAAGTGTCTTTGAATCTTGTTAGTTCCTGTCCCTTGAGGGGGTTGGACCTTCCGGAACCTCCTGATGTCTTCATTCTTTCCTCCCTCCTCCTTCTCTCCATGCATCCCTCCCTTCCCTCCCTCCCTCCCTCCCTCCCTCCCTCGTACTCTGCCTCCTTCCTCCTCCTCCTCCTCCTCCTCCTCCTCCTCCTCCTCCTCCTCCTCCTCCTCCTCCTCCTCCTCCTCCTCCTCCCTGCTTTCTTGACGTCTTAACTCCATTTTCTATTTTCTCCTTCTTCCACCTTTTCTCTCTTTCTCCTCTACGTACTCTACTTCCTTCCCCCCGCCCCCCCTCTACCTCCCTATGTCTCCTCCTCCGCCGTCTAAGTCTCCTCTACCCTGGGTTTGTATTCGTCTTATTGTTGAGTTGCGTTGCTCTCTGCTTTTGGTTTCTTTTTGGCGTCTCCGTGGATGGAATATAGGTTGGTCTTGTCAGATGCTCCCCACACACACATCAACTATTTCCAAAGGCCAAAAAGGAGGTTAATCGAGTCCTAATGAGTGTTCTTTTAGGTTCACGGTACAGAAGAAGGCTCAGACTACCACTAGGGTCATAAAACTACCCCTGGAAATGCCCTAAACTCCCACGAAAGCCAAGTATATTACGTGTTCTTGGGCGCTGAAATGTTTTAGAATATGGCCGATAGTCCCTAGGTGCACGGTCTCTATGATTTCTTTTGATTAGTGTAGGAAATTGCTTGACGTGTATTGCTTTTTTTTTATTCGTATTTCGTTGTTTACTGCCACCAGGGCTGTCATGGCGTCCGTCCCACCTTCCCCTCATCCGCCTTCCCCTCCGCTAAGCACCACTTCCCGCCGCACCACCAATCCATTCCACCCACCGTTACACACCACTTCCTCACTCCACCCACAAGCCCACCATCAGCCGTCACACTCTACCGAACCTGCCCTTACGCCCACCTTGCCTCCCCGAACCACCACCAGCACCACCAGCGCCTTCATCTCTTCACGTCATCTCATTTGCCTTATCTGCGCATCTTCACCGCGCCTCTCAGACCTGCATAAGGGAGAGCCTCGGACCGCTGGTGTTGAGGTCTCTGACGCTTCGCCTTTGTGGTCCGCCAAGAACTACGTTGCCGCGACTGGCCCGATCATAATTACTTTCTGGCCAGATGAAACATGGTCGCTATTCATGGCATAACGAGAGGTGGGATGGGCCGGGGGATGGAAGCTGCGGTTTGTAGGGGCCTAGCGAGGATGGGAAGCGGAGAATTGATGGGGCTAGTTAAAGGGAAAGAAGGGGGATTATATAGTGATGGAGGGAATAGAAGTAGACAGGACGTATGGGTGAAAGGAGTGAATGGGATAGGTGAAACAGAGGCCTAGAGTTGATGCGGGTTGCGGAGAATTGATGGGGGTAGTTAAGGGGTAAGAATGGGATTAAATAGTGATGGAGGGAATGGGGAATAGACAGGACGCATGGGGGAAGGGGGTGAAGATGACAGACTTACTGAGAAAATAGGATTGGGGATGAAGGGCTGTATGGAGGTGGGTGTAGGGATATAGATGGCAGTAACGGAGGGAGAAGAAGGGATTAGGTTGTAGCAAAGAGTACGGGAATATGAAAAGAAACTCGAAGACGCAAAGCCGCAGAATATATGTTGAAAAAAGTTTGGAGAGATTTGAAGGGAAGAGAGAGACGGGAAGTGAAAGATATGCTAGAAAGATAACGAAAGAGAAGTAAGAGGAGGATAAGAGAAAGAGTGGGGTTAGGAGAAGGAGGAAGAGGAGTAGGATTAAAAGGAACAGTAGCAAAAAAACGTTACTGACTGAAAATAAAGAGGAACCAAAAACACTCCTAAAACTGCTTCACGAGACAAAAAGTAAAACGAAAATAGTGACATACATAGTAAGAAAATAAACACAGGTATATGAGTCCCTCGAAAAGAAGAATGAGAGAGAAAGAAAGGAAGAAAAAATGAAAATAGAGAAATACCCCATAAAATAACCCTATTACCAGATCACTAGACAAAAAAAAGGAAGCAAAATTAGTAACATATATAGTAAGAAAAGAAAAAAAAAAAAGAACTATATCTAACTCCATTGAACCAGAGGAGAGAGTGGCAGAAGAGAAGAAGAAAAAAAAAAAAAAAAAACTCAACCTTTCTCACTTCGGAAGCTGCAAGTCTGGGTCTCAGTGACTTACAATTATATGGACGGAGGGAGAGGGGGAGGAAGGAACCCTTATACGCCCTTTCCAGCTGGGGTCATTATGCTGCCGGATTTTGCATATGTAAATTGGCAATAAAGACTCGTGGGATACTGCTGTCTTGGCCCCGGAGAGAGAGAGAGAGAGAGAGAGAGAGAGAGAGAGAGAGAGAGAGAGAGAGAGAGAGAGAGAGAGAGAGAGAGAGAGAGAGAGAGAGAGAGAGAGAGAGAGAGAGAGAGAGAGAGAGAGAGAGAGAGAGAGAGAGAGAGCACAACTAAGGGCCTTTCAATCTTTCAACTCTCTCCCGTTAGTTCTGTGAAGTCTCGTGCCACCAAGGAGTTCCTTCTCCTGTCTTACAAATTTTGCAGATAACTGATCTTCTGAATAATACATGATTATAATAATTACAAATTCTTGCTAGGCGCGGAAGTCCCTCTGCCTGCTGTTTACGCCCAGTCACTTTGTAGGAAGGCTAAGGCTGGTGCAGGACTGGCCTCCTCGATAACCATACCATTCATTTTTGACTGAATGAAAGCCTTGCCATAATACTTTGTACATATAAACATCTTAATAGGAAAACTGTAAACTTCTGCAGCCAGACTGGACCAGTTGCTTGCTGATGGACGATATTCTCGTACAACAACACCTGCAGGATATCGTGCTAGTCCGCGGTATGTGTTACGAACCTGAATGTGAACTTTTTGACAGTCCGTTTGTTGAGGTGTATAGATAAATAAACATTAAAATCAACAAGTAAATATTAATAAAATCTCAGCTTTTTATCCACTTAACCGCCAATGATTTTTACATATTTAACCCACTTTTTGTTTTCCAAATCTATGTTTCTGTAATTTCTGTGTATCCTCTTTGTTGAGGGGGGTGGGGGGTAGGCATTGTCATTCAATTCAAGTATTAATCTCTCTCTCAGGTATTAATCAATGTTCTTCTGACTTTTCATATTGCGATGTAGTGTTTATCATCAGCATTAACATTGCCTCCACAACCTATCTGCATGCCTTACGGGTGTACTATTGTGTGCGTCCCGCCTTCTGGTACTTAGTGATCTGTTTGTGAAGAAGTGAGGACCCGGGGAGAAGTATATTGCGAATCAGAACTGAATATAATGCAGTTTCAGTCGATTCTCAACATATGGGCACTATAACTTTACGCACACACACACACACACACACACACACACACACACACTCACTCATTAACCGTACAATCCACCCGCCGAAAATCTCCCACTAACTAACTTCTGTACCTCATAAGGACGCTCCTCCCCTTAACCTTCCACCCTACACCTCCTATATCCCTTGTGCCCCCTCAGCGCCCCCTTCTGTCCCCCCAACCCCCTCATATACAGTCCAGTGCCCCTTGATACACCCGCACACCTCTACACGCTCACGTTCTGACCTCTCACGTTCCGTTCAAGACGTTCAGTGGCCTCTTAGCGGATCGCGTGGCGTGCGCTGCGCCCTCGCCATTAATCTAGTCAAGGGGGTTCCTCGACTAAATACCTGTGTTTATAATGGCTTGCCTAATGAGGTGATGCTCCCAGGTATCGGGCAACCAGGTGTACGCTAGACTGGACTCTTTAAGTTTCACAATCGATCCCTGTGGTTGTTTTTTCAAGCTCCTGGATATGTCGAGTTTAAAAGAATTAGTCCTCTGAGTTTCTGTTTAACTTTATAAATTTTAAGTTTAAGGCGGAGTGATTGCCTGCTAATTCCATGCTCCTGCTCGTTCGCATGATGGGATTGAGATATTTGTGCTCGTCTCCTGCCTCGCCTTCAGGTAGATCTGTCTCTCCCCGCCGCGCCGCAGGTAAAAAGCCTCCTCCCCCTCGCTCAGGTGTGAAGCCTGCGCCGTGTACACCTGTGCCGCCTAGGTGAGGTTGCGGTGCGTGTGTCTGCAGGGAAAGCGGAAGCCGGGGCAGGTGTTACAGGGGGTGGAGTTTTGTGAGGCGTAGCAGGGGAGGTGTTGGCAGTAGTAGTAGTAGTAGTAGTATCAGGAGATGGAGGAGGATGTGGAAAAGTGGATTTGTGTTAGGAGGATAAACTATAACAGGTTGGTTTAATATTTCATAATGTCGTAATTTACATTATTCACATAAGTATGCATAATGTGTTCAGCTCAAATGAATATGCATAACAACTAGAGAGATACGAGCGCTAAAGGCATTATGTTTTTAGTTACCATTATTTTTATTATTCATTATCATCACAATCATCATCACCAATAATATGAACAAAAGCCTCAGAATTACTTGTGGTAGGAAAGCAGCATCACATGTGGTTAAACAGGTTATAGGGCTTAGTAGTAGTAGTAGTAGTAGTAGTAGTAGTAGTAATAGTGGAAGTAGAAGTAGCAGAAAAAGGTGGCAGTAAAAGTAGTAATGGACGTAGCAGCCGCAGTAGTAGTTAGCAGGAGGTGGATTTAGGAGAGCAGAGTATCCTCGTCACTGGTTAATCTTGACCACCTCACGTAGTCCATGCAAATGAAGACGATTACTATCAGGACCTGCTACTGTTATGTGCAGGGAGGGAGAGGGAAGAGAAGGAAAGGAAAAGGAGGAGAGAAACAAGAAAAAGAGAATGAGAGTAGAAAGGGATAAGGAGGAAGAGGTGGAGAGATGGAGAAGGGTGGATGAGGATAGAGGAAAGAGGAAAGGAGAATAGATAAAGGGAGAGACAAGGAGTATAAAAGAATGAAGATGACAGGCTGTGTGTGGAGTAAAGAGGAGAGAAGTGTAGAAGATGCTGCGTAGATGAGGAAGAGGAGCGGAGAGAAGAGAAAAGAAGAGAAGAGGAGGGAGGGGGAGGACCACCAGCTATTGTGCTCTAGATCACCTCCGTCTATCGCCCATCGCTGCGAGAGAAAGCTTTTGTTGGGCAAGGAGGCGGCGGTACGCGGGCTGAGCCGAGTTAAGGAAGCCACTTATAGTCTCGTCTCGCGGAGTGAAAATATTGTGGGTGTGAGGCGGGATAGAGAGAGAGGGAGAGAGGGAAAGAAAAGGAGGGGATGTTTGTGTTAAGTATGAGTGGGAAGCTAAAAATATATTGTTTTCTTATGTACTTAAAATATTTTCCTCTTTGGTTTATATTTTAATTAGTCTGGCAAGCAGGGACGAAGAGGCTTTCACTACTATAAGTGGAGCTGTGTGGTAAGTCTATAGCAGTTGTATGTGGATTGTTTTATTGTACTCAGCTAAACCAAACAAAAATACAGCAAATAAAAAGGCATTGGTAAATATGTAAGAGTTTTTGTTTATGTTAGTTGTTATACACTTACACTGTGCTGCGTTTGCCTCATTACTTTTTGTTCTCTTGTCTTCGTTTTGAACCTCCCCTGCAGAGTTCGATAGGAAAAAAAAACGAGAAGAAAGTGCGAGATAGTTACCTACTAATCGTGCAATAATGTGATGCTGTCTGCGTTTACATTATCCCCTCGTGTCATATTAGCTTCCGCCCGGGGAATGTAAAAAAGAAAAGCGAGACAGGAGGGAGGTACTAAAGAGAATCCGATTTTTTTTAGGGGATGGTAAGTGAATCTACTGTGTTGTTACATCGCTCCTACTCGTTTTTGTTCATGATATTGCTATTACGTTCGATTGGGTCCTGTTTTTGCGTCTTGTTTTGCCAGTCTCGCTTCCAGATGCAAAAAAGAGTGTAAGAAGTAGAAGCTATCGGCAATAACGACTTGATTCCTGTATACTGATGTCTTGCTTATATAACGTCCCTTGTATTTGTTGTTATGTTGGTATGGTTTTGTTTCAGTGGCAAAAGAAGCATAGAGAAAAAAAAATAGTTGAAGGAGAAGCAAGGGAAGGTGTCGGTTGCTATGTAGTGAATGTGATCGTTTTGCTTCACTAGTTTTTGTTGTAATTTATCACTGAATCACGGGCAAGAAAGAAGAGCTGGGGTGGAAGTAGAAAGAATGGTGTTTCATTATATATATTGAGTGAGAGTATGCTCGTCTTCCCTACCTGATATTTTTTGGTCATCTGTAACATCTTCAAATTCAAAGGGCAGAACAGATAATGGAGCAGTAGGAATTAATAAAGGAAAGTAGAAAGGGCTACCTACGTATAAGTTGAATCATCGTGTTCTTGTTCCCACTTTTCATCGGTTAATTCTTTTTCTTTTTCTGGCGTAAAGGACTCGGGTCAAAAGTAGGAAAAAAAAATATGAGAGAAGGAAGAGTGAATAAAGTAATAAGTTTGTGTTCGGTAGGCAGTTGTATCGTCGTGTTCCTGTTGTTTTTTTATGTATAAATTTGCGTTTCTTTCCTCGCATAATAGAGTCGAGTGAGAAAAGGAGAAGGAAGGGGAAGAAGTTGAAATCGACAAAAAAGAAAAGGAAAAAAAGGGAGGTGAGTGCTTAAAAACTACCGTCGTGTTCCTGTTGTTTTTTTATGTACAAATTTGCGTTTCTTTCCTCGCATAATGGAGTCGAGTGAAAAAAGGAGAAGGAAGGGGAAGAAGTTGAAATCGACAAAAGAGAAAAGAAAAAAATAGGGAAATGAGTGCTTAAAAACTGTACCGTCGTGTTCCTGTCCTGTCTCTCTCTTGTCTTGATTCGTTCGTGTTTTCTCCTATAAAGAGCTCGGGTCAAGGGCGAGGGCAAGACGTGAGAAAGAGACATAGAGAAAAAGAGAAAGAAGAAAAGAAGAAATACTCGAAATAACCCAGTGTCCCGTCGGTACCAGTCTTATAAATGATAATGATAGCGGTCCAGTGTCTTATATTCTCTGCTTATGTGTCATCATTGTTATCATTATGGCTGTTGGAGACTTAGCTTTGAGGATGAAGTATTTCCTATCATTGTTATTACGGCTCATGATTTTCGGGGCAGAGGATACGAGGCTTGAGTGTGAAAGAGACAGGAGAGAGAGGAAGGGGGAGGAAAAAAATGATAGGTGGGGCGATAGAGAAAGGGAGGTAAATCATCAGAGGTACATTGAAAGAAACAAGAATGAGATATAAAAATGGGGTGTTTTCTATATAATGTACAGCGAAGACACGCGGTAATGACACAGGAGGGAGGGATGCATGATGGTAAAAAAAGAACGAGAGAAAAAATGGAAGTGAATCAGCTGAGGTATATCGATAGCAACAAGAATGAGATATAAAAACGGGGTCTTTTCTTTTATAATGCATAGCGAAGACACGGTAATGACACAGAAGGGAGGGATGCATGATGATAAAAAAGAATGAAAGAAAGAAAGGGAAGTGAATCAGTTGAGTTTTATCGATAGCAACAAGAATGAAGCATAAAAATGGGGTGTTTTCTTTATAATGCACAGCGAAGGAACGGTAATGACACAGAAGGGAGGGATGCATGATGATAAAAAAGAATGAAAGAAAGAAAGGGAAGTGAATCAGCTGAGGTATATCGATAGCAACAAGAATGAAGCATAAAAATGGGGTGTTTTCTTTATAATGCACAGCGAAGGAACGATAATGACACAGGAGGGAGGGATGCATGATGATAAAAAAGAACGAGAGAAAGAAAGGGAAGTAAATCAGCTGAGGTATATCGGTAGCAACAAGAATGAGATCTAAAAACGGGGTCTTTTCTATATAATGCACAGCGAAGACACCGTAATGACACAGAAGGGAGAGACGCATAGTGATTAATGGGAATGAGAGAGAGGATGTAGTACACGCATTGCACTTGTATAAAAAGAACAATATCGAACGTTAAGACAAAGACCTCTGCTCGATAGCTCTGGACGGAAGCACGCCAGTATATATCACCTCACGCCACCAGACCATGTAACATAATGAAGTGCTGTCAGATGCTAGTGTTTTTCTTTAATGTACATCTGCCTCATACGTTTTTGGCGTTTTTATGGTGTCAAGGCTTAGTTGCCGGCGTGGAATGAAAAAAAAAAAAAAAAAAAAACGGTTGTCACAGTGGTCATTTCAACCGTCTTAGATATTTTGTTCTGTGAATGTGATAAACAGTAAGAGAGTGGCGAGTGTGACATCTAATTACCACTGTTTACCGTCTGAGGCTTCACCAAGGCTTCAGTTATCGGTCAGCTTGCAAAGAAATCCCTGAGTGTCAGTAGTTATTTGTGACATCCATTATTGGTATCGCAAGTAACATTCCCTTCATTTCCCAAGTTCTTATTTATCGACAAAACTCTGTGCGGAAGGATAAAATCATGAGTGGGTTGTGCACTAACTCCTTGGCCCTTCCTGATTCTACGACGCTTGTATTCGTCGCAAATCACTTTTAATCGCTGTCAACATCTACCTACGATCTTGAAACTTACGCAGCGGTTCATACTCGATAATTGTTTTTTTTCTGTTTATTGTATATTGTCAATGATGATGGTTTGCACGTGATGTAAATTCAGGAAGATCATATCTACACAGAACGTTCGTCAAAGATTTTAACGCTTGTGTATTTGTTTAATTTTCGGAAATTTCACATATATACCAATTTTCCTTCAATTTCATTCTCAATTGTATATCTTGCAAATTGAATATGTACCGTATGTTTTCTAGGAATGCAATACAGGTAGCAATTTTCCCGCGATTTCCTGGAGGATGTAAATTTACCAAGAACTTTCCGTTGTGTTCGTTTGCTTGCAGGGCAGCCACGCACTGCCCTGCCCCGCCCTTCCCGTAGGCGAGAGGGGGTGTAGGGGCTGTGGTGGGTGTCTTTCTGTGGGTGTGAGGGGGTGTAAGGGCCTGTGGAGGGTGTGTCTTCTGGGTGTGATGGGTATAGGGGGCTGTGATGGGTGTCTTTCTGTGGTCGTGATGGGGTGTAGGGGGCTGTGGTGGGTGTGCCTTCTCCTGGGCGTGAGAGGGTGTAGGGGCTGTGGTGGGTGTTCCTTCTCCTTGGTGTGACGGGGTGTAGGGGGCTGCGGTGGGTGTGCCTTCCTCTGGGTGTGAGGGGGTGTAGGAGGCTGCGTTGCGTGTGCTCCCGTGTCGTCCATCATCCCGGGCGCTGTTTGTTTCATGTCGTGTATCATCACTTCCTTGTTATTCTGATCACGTCCTCGGCGAGTGGAGTGTGTTGATGGGAGGGTGACTCTAATTGCCAAAGGTGGGGGTGAGGTAAGGTGAGGCGTAGTCCTGTTTATATTATTTTCTTTGCTGTCCGTTACCATGAGTTACTTTCAAGAGAATACTCAGTTTGTTTGTCATTTATATATATTCAAGAGAAAGTCCTGTTTATATTCTTTGTTGTGCTGCCTGTTACCATGAGTTACTTTCAAGAGAATACTCAGTTTGTTTGTCATTTACATATATTCAAGAGAAAGTCCTGTTTATATTCTTTGTTGTTCTCCCTGTTACCATGAGCTACTCTCAAGAGAATACTCAGTTTGTTTGTCATTTACATATATTCAAGAGAAATGTGCATCAGGTTCTTGAACAAAATAAAGCACGAATCACAAGTTTCTTGGTTGATTTTTTAAAAGTATAGTATTGCTGTTTTATTTTTGTGTTTAGTGGTTGCACATTCCAACAACTGACGCCTAAAATAATAAATAATAACCACCAGTTTTGATTAATTAGATATAGATATGATCCTTTTACGATTCCTCCTCAGGTTCTACTTTCCAACTTTTCCTAGACGAAGATATTTTTTTCAAAAGCCTGAAGTAAACCGGTTCAGGGGGCTGCGAGGGACACCTGCAACTCGAACCCTTTTCTGACCCCCTGTTTGAAGCCCCGCAGGCGCTCGAACGTGTGTCAAAGATTTCGAAGCAACATTTTCAAGCTACGTGGAAGTGTTTGGAGGAATTTATTGAAGTAACTGGACGAGCTTTGATTTTGGAATTTTGAGGGCCAAAGAGAGAGAGAGAGAGAGAGAGAGAGAGAGAGAGAGAGAGAGAGAGAGAGAGAGAGAGAGAGAGAGAGAGAGCGAGAGAGCGAGGAAGGGAGGGAGAGAGATTAAAATAAGAAGGGGAACATTAAAAATTAAGATAAACAACAAAGATAAGAAAACAATGCTAAACAAACGGAGAGAGAGAGAGAGAGAGAGAGAGAGAGAGAGAGAGAGAGAGAGAGAGAGAGAGAGAGAGAGAGAGAGAGAGAGAGAGAGAGAGAGAGAGAGAGAGAGAGAGAGAGAGAAGAGCCAGGCCTCAACCACCCTATCACACTGAACTCAAGATTTATGGCCAGACTCTATCGGCTTCAGCCACGCGTGTCTTAAGCCTACCAGCAGCCCGAGTCCCTGCAATCACCGGCTGTTGACCCCTGCAGGCTGGGCGAAGCTGTTACTGTAGGAGGGGGGCAGGCTTTACGGTCTGTCGCTGGGTGGTGGCAGGTACTGGGCTGTGTTATTTCTTGTAGGTGATTGAAACGTTATGGGTTGTATTTAGAGGGAGTAGAGGTCTTAGTTTTTTATTTATTTTTGGCTGTAAGATGTGAAGGTTTTATAGGTGTTTCTAGGTCTTAGTTGTTTATTTATTTTGGCTGTAAAATGTGAAGGTTTTATAGGTGTTTCTAGGTATCAGGTAATTTATGTTTTAGGTATGTAATTTCTTTGGGGTGATAGTAACGTAATATGTTGTGTATACGGGGAGTGAAGGTCATGTTTTTATCTATTTAAAGGGTACGATGTTCAGGTTTTATAGGCGTTTTTAGGGACAGGTTATTCAAGGTGGTGTATAATTACCCTGTTAATGATAAAGGTGTGTGAGGTATACAGGTAATGGTATACAGGGTAGAGGTAGAGTGTAGAGGTATAGGTGTACTGGCTATAGATGAAGATGGTGCTGTCAGTGTTTCGATGTCTCTGAGATTTTGAAGATGAGAAAAGGTTGCATGCTTCCTCTTCTCATGGTGATAAATGACATATTATTTTGATGGAAAGCAGGTAATTGATGTTTAAAATGGCAGTTGTATACTAGCTTTCAATCGATGTGATATTCGTCGTCTCCTGTTGATGGCTTTACGAGTTTAGTTTTTTTTTTTATTGCAGAAGAGTCAGTTCAAGGGCATAAAAAAAGGAGACAAATGTGAAAAAAAGCCCGCTACTCACTAAACTAAACTAAAAGGTTATTCCTGAAAATTGTATTATCTATTGGTCTTGTTCTTTTCTACAGTCAACAATGTTTCTATTGGACATTATCACCATTAAGAGAATCCAGAGGTGATGTTCGCTGTCTGTCACGTGTGAGTTTTCCATTTTTAAAGATCTGATCAGATTTTTGTCAAATTACACATAATGTATCAATAGCTTTTTTCCATGCAACGGGATTTTTGAATTAAGGGTCAAGCTTTGGAGAAAACTCATGTACTGGCATTGACCATTTTTCTCTCTGGATTAGCGAATATAGTGATTAACGAATATACACGAAGCCCTATCAGTCTTGACCATCTCCATCCCGTCTTTTTTATCATTTCCCGGCACAAAACACGAAGATCACACGCTGCCCTGATTTACGTGCATATGTTTATAATTTCTGGAGGAAACTTGGACGATATAATTCCGGGAGATTATAGCGCACGTCCCCTGATTGCAAGTCCCGGTCATTTATTGTGTTTTTACAGTTAACGTGTGAGGCAGGGAGGGGGGGTAAGGGAGGGGGGTGAGGGGGCTGAGGGGGGCAGAGGGCACGTGTGGCCTAACAACTGTGCTTACTTACTTGAAGATGACCTAAGCCTCATCTCTCTCCTTCTCTCTCTTTCTATATTCAAACACATGATAGCCAGCACCTTATGGTATAAATCAACAAAGAATGACCTCATTTTGTTGTATGGAAAGTCTCATTATTAAGGAAGCATATATGATTTTTTTGAGTCAAGACCTATAGTAATTGTTTGTGGTTTTGTTAGGTTAGGTTTTTGGGTATCTTCAAACACATGATTGCCAGCACCTTATTATATAAATCAATAAAGAATGACCTCACTTTGTTGTATAGAAAGTCTCATTGGTAAGGAAGCATATATGAATTTTCTGAGTCAAGACCTATAGAAACTGTTTGTGGTTTTATTAGGTTAGGTTAGGTTAAGTTTATGGTATCTTCAAATACATGATTGCCAGCACCTCATGGTATATATCAATAATGAATGACCTCACTTTGTTGTGTAGAAAGTCTCATTAGTAAGGAAGCATATTTGAATTTTGAGTCAAGACCTATAGTAACTGTTTGGAGTTTTGTCAGGTTAGTTTAGGTTAGGAAGTTTAGTGTATCTTCAAACACATGATTGCCAGCACCTTATGGTATAAATCAACAAAGAATGACCTCATTTTGTTATATAGAAAGTCTCACTAGTAAAGAATAATATATGAATTTTCTGAGTCAAGACCTACAGTAATTCTCTCTCTCTCTCTCTCTCTCTCTCTCTCTCTCTCTCTCTCTCGTGCTATTGGCTCGCTAAATCGGCCTTCTACATCCTCAGGGCAGGTCCTAATTCTACTTCTTGTGTATTCAAACGTATGTATTGTCTTCAAATTAATAATCCTTAGCTTCTTTTTGTCCAGCTTCGTCTCCCTCCCTCCCTCCCTTCCTTGGGCCGGCAGTAGCGTGTGTAGTTGAGGCTCCGTTTAATAGTTTTCTGTGTTTTTTGAGTGTTTGTTGATTAATGTACATTATAGGCACGCGAAAGGTTGTATTGATAATGGGTGGTGTTGGCGGGGCTGGCGGTGGTGAAGGTGGTGATGGTGGTGGTGGTCGGAGCTTTTGCATGGCGAGTTGGAGCAAGCGAAGGAAGAGTAACTGGAGGAGGAGGATGAATGAAGGGAATTACATTAACAAGAGCAAGAAGTTTAATATGTAGCAGCAGGAGTTGTTGAACCAGTAGCGATTTTTGGTGTGCTGATTGAGTAAAAATTGTAGCCAGTGATGACAGCCAGAAAATGAAAATTGTAGTACATGATAATAGTAGTAGTAATAATAATAATAGCTGTTTCTTCTAATTCAATCACTACTACTACTACTACTACTACTACTACTACTACCGTAATTATATTGGTTTTCTTGTTATGATGTATCTTTATTGGATGTAAGGCACTAATTCATAATCTATCTCCATCTCCTACACAGCACAAAGTATAAAGGAAAGATGTAGAAAGTGAAAAAAATGAGAAACTAAGGAGAGATTTTATGTTTCAGTAAAAGGAAGATGGAGAAAACGGAGGGAGAGAAGAGGTCAGACTTCTTATTTTCGTTATGCTCATCGTGTCCTGCAGAATATGTTGTGTCACGTGCGTACGGACTTTTTCTATCTTCTGACGCAATTAAAAGTATATCCCGTGCGTATATACAGCTGTGATAGGGAGGCATCTGGAAAATACAAATAAAAAAATATATATAAAAGAGGAAGGGAAATGAGAATGAAAGGAAGTGGGCATCAATTTTTAGGTGGACGTTGTGTTAAAAAAAAAAGGAATGACAAAGTAGAGGCAATTGAGAATGATAAACAGAGGATAAGCAGGAAGAGAGCATGAGAGGAGGGATGTATGCAATGATAATATAATAAAATGCCAAAGGTGTGTGTGTGTGTGTATGTGTGTGTGTGTGTGTGTGTGTGTGTGTGTGTGTGTGCCTTAGTAGGGGTGTGTGACGCGCCATGAAATCCGCCCCGTTGTACCTTCGGCCACCAAGCACTGGCGGCTAATTGGTAATGAGTGGTCTGGAGGCTGACTCTTGATCTGCTCCTCGACGCCCCGAGAGGAAGCGTTTGTGTAATGGTGTGTGTGTGTGTGTGTGTGTGTGTGTGTGTGTGTGTGTGTGTGTGTGTGTTTAGATAATCGATTTAGCTTTCCTTTGTTACTCTATATGCTGTAATTTTCCTCTTTCAATGTTCTTTTCCTTCTTTGTTTTTTTTCACTCCTTCGAATGATATTTTCTTCCTAATGAGATCCTCTATATTGGATCTCATTTATTTTTTCATTATTATTATTCGCATTTGTTTGTCTGTTTTCTTTCTCTCATTTATCATACGTTTTCTTCTTATTGCGTTTATCTTTCTGGTTTTCTTTATCTACTTCACATTACATTTTTTTCTCGTTTATATTGCTTACTCTTCTTCTCCTTCTCCTTCTTCTCTTCCTGCTTCTCCCCTTCCTTCTCCTCCTTCTCCTCCTCCTGCTCCTCGTGTTCTCTTCCTTCTTCTTTTTATATTAGTGTTATCTTTACAAGCATCCACACGCGATTCGCAGAAAATTGTAAGATATGAGCGTGGATTATGACCGCTTTATGATGTCCAGAGGTGACGGAGGGAGGGAGAAGGGATGGAGGAAGGAAGGGAGCGAGAGAGGAGGAAGATATTTTTTTTTTCTCCATTGCTTCAGTCGGTACAAGGATCGGTGAATTTACTCTCTCTCTCTCTCTCTCTCTCTCTCTCTCTCTCTCTCTCTCTCTCTCTCTCTCTCTCTCTCTCTCTCTCTCTCTCTCTCTCTCTCTCTCTCTCTCTCTCTCTCTCTCTCTCTCTCTCTCTCTCTCTCTCTCTCTCTCTCTCTCTCTCTCATTCCGGGAGAGATGGAGGAGCTTTCATCTCATTTATCTCAGTTTGTGAAGAAGTGGAGCGGTTTACCCTTCCTCTCCTCTACCTCCTCCTCCTCCTCCTCCTCCTCCTCCTCCTCCTTCCCATCTCTTCCTCCTCTTCCTTCTTCTTTTCCTCCTCCTTATCTACTTTTCTTTCCCTTTTTTTTCTCCTCTACCTTCTTCACTCCCCCCTCTCTTCTTTTTCCGTCACCACCACCACCATCACCACCACCACCAACAACAACACACCACCATCACCTCAGTCTCTCCACCCAGACACCACACCACTACGCCACACCACACTTCACCACACCATATTCTCACTTTCCCATCACCACAGCACACAAAAGCACAACACCAGTTCACAATTACACCGCCACACGCCACACCGCTCTCAAAACACCCTTGGGGACCTGTCTAACACCTTGAGTGGATTTTAAACCCATAAACATACCCTTTCCCTGGTGGAGGCGGCGCGACGAGGTGTCAGGCTTCAGGTGATCCACATTGGGTGGTTTAGAGTGTAAAGATTTTCCTTATATACTACGCAGCCTCTTGTCGGGTCGGGGTGTTCATTACTCGTACAGATATCTTATTTAGTGCTTAGATAGGCCGGCTGAACCTGTAATCTCCCTGGCCCCCTCCCCTGCCGCCGCAAGACCGGTGCCTAATACGTGTACACACGACGGCCGGCGCGGCGCGGGGGAGGCGGGGAGAGGGTTAGTTAGTGCAGTGTTAACTAAACGCTGCCTGCTTGTTGGGCCTGCTCCTGCTGGCCGGGGGGGAGGGGGTTAGGAGTGAGGGACAGGGAGAGGTGAGGACGAGTAGAGTTGATGTTGTTAGTCCATGGATGTTTTATCGCTTGTACTTGCCGAGCATCGAACTTTTACTGGCGAGCAGGTGAGCAGTAGCTTAGTCAAGGACCAACGGTTTGGCGGACATCGAGCATCCTCGCCCGCGGCGGCCATAATAAGTAAACAAGCCAAGCCAGACATTACCTTTGCCACCTCTGAGAGACAGACTCGCAAAATGTGCGGCTGCTACGGCAATTTTAGGCATTCTCCGGGAACTGATTATAGCCTATGCAACAGCGGCCTGGTCCAGTTCCCTCTTGTTGGTAGAATAAAAGGTCTGGTCTGAATAAACATGTGCTGGTGTGTGGTCGTGAGGGGCTAATGAGGGAGTGGTGTCGGCGAGCGGGGACTGGCGGGCCACCTGGTGTATCATTAGATATGCCCTCACTTGCATTAGCAAATGTAGAATTAAACAATTCCGCATATATCGTTGAGGAAAACACTTTTGGGAAGGTTTATGAGGATTACACTTCTTGAGGGCGGCCATTTTCTGGTTTACATCTGAGCCGGCTGCCGGTCTTCTGAGGAGCTGCTCTCTGCCAAGCGTCTGGAAGAGGCGCACCAGCCGCCGGTCTTTGCTGGCGAGTTTTACCATAAGCCAGCAAATACTCGGCGATGGGCAAGTCACGAACGAAAAGCGGTTCATTGTGATGCCAGCTCTAGGGGTAATGGGAGATTGGAAAGAGTGAGGGAGAGGAAGTGACGAATGGAATACAGGAAAGAGTGAAGTATGGTGGAAGCGGGGAGAGGTTGGATAAACACATTGTTTTAGTCATATGAGAAAACACTTTAGGTTTAAGGAAGAGTGATAGGAAAGAGGACAGGATGCATGAAATGCGAGGTAAGTGAATTAGAAGATGGAAACTGATTTGGGGTTAGGAAAGGAGAAGGGGAATAGAAAAGAGGCAGGGGTGAAGATAGGATAGATAGAGGGAAGGAGGCAATAGGTGCTGGTGTAGAATTTAATGTAATGATAACAAAATAGATAAAAAATAGCCCCTCCTCCCTACCCTCTTTTCTTTCTATTTCTTTATTTCTGGATCAAGGGCAGACCACCAAATTGCAATCATATAGGTCTGTGCGGCTATATATCTAATTATCTTTATACTTAACTCTCTCTCTCTCTCTCTCTCTCTCTCTCTCTCTCTCTCTCTCTCCTCCCTTTATTTACGCAGACTGTGATGGCTCTATTGTACAGTTAACTCACCGGGAAGCCGTGGCTGTATTTTTGTTTGCGTTTATTTATGCATCAGATAATTCCATGCTTTATAGTTTAGCGTGTAAGTCATCCATCACTCTGTTTCTCAGCGCCTGACCGTGAATAATCTGCGGTGCTTATTGAAACATTGGGGAAAGGACGAGGAGGCACGGAGAGGCATTTTTCTCTTTCGTGACTTGAAGAGAAGACGTCAGGGAATGTTTCTTGAAGATGGATAGTGTGGAGGAGGTGGAGGGAGGGCAGGTGAGAGTGGAATACTTGGTGGCCAGGTGTGTTGGAGTCTCAGGTGTATGGGGACTTACCTGAGGCGATTGAGTCAGGTATGCGTAAGAATGTGTAATGTGTTGGTTTGTTAGTTGTATAGAGATGTATTGTTGTAGGAGGGAGGGAGATCATAGGAAGCGAGGGATACTAAAGTGAAACAGAAAAGGGAAGTAAAAACAGATAAATGAAGAGGAATAAAGGAATAGAAAAATGCGAGAAAAAGAAAGAAAAAAAGGGAGAATGTATAATGTGTAGGTTTACTAGCTGTATAGAGATGTATTGTTGCATAAAGGTGAGTAGTATAGAAAACCAGGTGTGTGTCTAGTGCGATTTGTGTATGTGTAAAAGCAAATATGAAAAATACTAAAAACTTTTGGCCATTCTTCTAAACTCTTTATTTGTTTGGACAGTAATTCGCGGGCCTTTTTTTGCCCATTATTATTTTCATTTTGGACTTAAGCTGCTTTCTCTACTGAATAAAAAATGAATGATAAAAAAAAGGCTGATAAAAGTAATGTACAAAGTGTATGTTAGTGTTTGTTTGTTTGTTTGTTTTATAGGTGTGTTGTGTATATAAGTAAAGGGTCCGTGTTCGTGTGTGTGTTCGTGTGTATCAGGTGTATATCATTTACCTGTGTTTTCCTTCGTGTAGGCGTGGCCAGGTAGACTTGTAATATACTCTGAGCGCAGGTGTGGGGTGGTTACCTGTGTATGTGTGTGTGTGTGTACCGTCTACATGGGTGTACACGGCTTTGCGGGTGGTGGGAGGGGCGTGTGGGTCTGAACTCTCACTCGTGTGTACATGTGTGTATATTGGCTACGTGGGTGTACATGGGGGCTGGAGGAGTGGGGGGTTGTGAAGGAAGAGGAAGAGAAAGAAGTAAAAAGTAGAAGTTGAAGAAGAAGTAGAATAAGAAGATGAAGAAAGTGAGAAATAAAAGCAGGAGGGGAGGGAAGAGGAGAGAAGAGGAGGAAGAAGAAGAGGAAGAGTGTGGTGGGATGTTGAGAAGGAGGATGAAGAGGAAGAGAAGGAGGAAGAAGTAGACATTGAACAAGAAGAAGCAGAATAAAGATGATGATGAGGAGTAAGGTAAAAAAAAAGAGAAGAGAGATAGATAGAAGAGGAGAGAAGAAGAGGAGGAGGAGGAGGAGGAGGAAGAGGAGTGAGAGATCTTTAGAATGCAGCACAGTGACTTTCATTAGCACCCTCGCCTCGTATATTTGCTTGGCTTCCTCCTGATAATAATATGATCAAGACGGAGGAGATGGCGCGTCAGTATTCTCTCGAGCTGCCTGGAAGCCTGAAATATGGTCCGGCGGGGCGCAGCGTGTATTAATGGCGAGGGAGAGGACGGCTGTCGGATGGGCCGGGAAAATATGGCCATCAGATATATGGTCCAGAGGAATCTATTTGCCGCGCGCTGGACCCGTCGGAGGCTCTGTAGACGGGTTGGTGCTCTTCGGGAGGCCGTGTAGCGGAGGGCGGGCCGGTGGGCGGTCTGGGGCAACACGGTGAGGCTGAGGGACGGTATCGAAGTGGTGGGATCAAGCAGGCATCGCTGACACACCTTATGGCGACACAGGAGTGGTCTAGACGAGGCAGAGAAGATATCGAAGTGGAGGGACGCGTTGTAACTATCTTTAGCACACTCGTTGGCGATAGAGAAGATACCCAAGTGGAAGGACTCATTTTAACTATCTCTAACACACTCATTGGTAATAGATAAGTGGTGTACAGGAGTTAGAGACGATACTGAAAGGAAGTACAGATAGTAACCGTCTCTAACACACTCACTAGCGATAGGACGGTGGTGCAGAGGAGGGAGAGACGATATCGAAGAAGCTGTATAACAGTTATCTCTGACACACCTCATGGCAAAGACGATATCTAAGGCAAGGGTGTGTAGGAAGGATCTCTACTCATTCTTGGATGACAGAGAGGTGGTTCAGAGGAAGTAGACATGACACTGAAGGAAGGGGATAAAGTGAGTATGTCTGGTATATCTTAGGCCAACTGATAAGTAGTGTAGGCATAGAGGACATCGAAGTGAAGGTCATCTAGCAGCCATCTCTGACACACTACACGGCGCCAGGGATGTGGTGTCGTTAAAGTAAAGACGATATCGAGATCATGAAGACCAAAAAAAAAAAAAAAAAAAAAAAAAATGTTATTATATCCAAAGAAATAGTTCAGAAGGGAGAAATATGTTATCAGGAAGTAGAGGCCTCCTGTTCTTTTCTTTCTTGTCTGAGCAGAACGTTTAGCGTTTTTTTGTTGTCGTTGTTGCTGTTGTTTTTGTTGCCTTTAAGCTACCTCCCTTACTGCAAACAAGAAAAATAGAATCCATTTTTATGTAGATTAAAAGAAGCAGAGATATATTTAGTAGACTGGGCAAAGAATAATCGCTACTGACAGTCCACGGCGATAGAGAAGCTCCATAGAAACATCTGAAACCTCGATCGCAATTCCTGCCTCGTTCCGTTCAATCCAACGCGTGGAGTCGATGCCTTGGCGAGCTGCACGTCCCCTTCCTCATCCCCGTTGTCCCTAATTCCAGCGTGTCGATGAGAACACGTATATATTTGCAGGCGGTGATTCACGGCGGCTTGCAAATGAGCGTCGTAAACAGGGCGAAGGTGGAGCAGGACCATTGTTCGAGTCTGACCTTGTTGTAGGGCGAGCCGGCGCTATCTGGGCATCTCTTTGGCGTCCCGTTACAGGCACCGAGGCGAAGAGCAGCCTGGTAATTAGGTGCCAGTCCGACACCCATTGCTAATTGCTGGCAAAACAATGCATTACAAACTTTAACATTATTCTTTCGTGGCGGATGAGGATGGCGGGTGGGGGCGGGACGAAAGGAAGAGAGGAAGGAGAAGGGAGGAGGAGCAGATAACGTAAAGGGTACAGGGTTGGTGTTAGGTGGAGGAATGAAGGAAGGAAAGATGAGGAGGAAGAAGAAGAGGGTACATGAGAGGTTTTGAAAGGAGAACGAGAGAAGAGAATACAGGAGAGATATGATTGAGTGTGAGGAAAGGAAGGAGATAAAAAGAGAGTGAAAGACGGAGATGTTGAGATGGAGAACCACAAAGATGAAGAAAAGTGACAAACTATGCATGAAGATTTAAAGAGATGTAAAGAAAAGTGAAGATTAGGAGGTGGAGGAGACTGATAGGTGGAAAATGATGAGAAAGGAGCCGGAGAGTGGAAGTAGAGGAAATACTGGCTTATAAGAGTAACTAAAATAAAATAAAAGGAAGGGAAGTGAATAAATAGGAACATGTAACCAAGAAGAAAAGGAGAATTGGGAAGAAGCTGAAAGGAAAATGAGAGAGAGAGAGAGAGAGAGAGAGAGAGAGAGAGAGAGAGAGAGAGAGAGAGTAGTGAGTGGGCGGAGAAGCGCTGGCGGGCCGCGGATGAAAAGTGTGGTGTGAAGAGATAATATTGATACCGCGGGCTCTCGTAGCACAAACAGCACACCAGGAAGAGAAAAGAATAGAAAAAAAAGAAACTGGGGTACCTTGCAGCGTTGAACAGGCACACGCGGAAGGCGGCGGAAGAGCAATTGATTCAGGGGGGAGGGGGAGGTGGTGGTGGTGGCGGTAGTGGTGGGGGTGGTGCGGGTGGTGGTGCGGGTGGTGATGGGGGGGTGGTGGTGGTGGTGGTAAGGACGAAGAGAAAAAAAATGATATGAAACTAATAGAATCTTCAAATCCCGTTTTGTAATAATTGAATGTAAAAGGAAGAAGAACGAGACGAAGAACTTTATTTCGTGTACGTGTGGAATGAAGGTGTAATGGACGATGAAAACGAACTTGTATCACGCATTAAGACGCAATTTTTTTTAGATGTGTTCCTATTTATTTTACGTCACTCAAAAGAAAAGCTAATGTCCGCGAAACAGGCGAGGCAAATGTTCAGATACAGGTGTGTTGCTGGACCGAAAACATCAGGTGTAGTACATACTAAACACAGGTAGGGGACAGGTGTATTCCAACGTGACATAACGGTGTGATATTAACGTCATTCGCATACTGTAACATCAATCATTAAGGGGAGAGTATCAAGACACCTCTCCATCCCAAGTTGTCCCTCTCATTTTGGTCTTTCGTTCAATTTTCTTAACTGGAGCAGAACTTACCCGGCGTTTTTTTAATTTCCTTGCTTTTGTTATTGCCCTTAAGCTGCTTCCTTTGCTGTAAAAAAAATATGTAAACGTGGGCGTCATGAGAGATGGTAGTGGGTGTATCGTAAGGGATCATGCAACGTAAGTATACACAAGAATATAAGGAATCTACAAGAGGTCAGTTGGCTTTTACGTGTAGCAGCTTCTGACGACCAGTTATCTACCATCTCCTCGCCTTCCATAAATCAAAGTTTCAATTGCATAAACATTTACAACAGAACTGTGTGATTTATTCCAGTGGTGTGTGGTGGTCACTGGGAGGAAGGGCGTGTGGAGGGGAGTGGATTGTATGTGGTGGATGGTTGTGTAGAGGGAATGGTGTACGTGTGTGTGTATGTAGTTGTGTTCGGGTAAGGTATAAGGATGTGGAGTGGGTGGGATGAAGGAGGAGCTGGGTGTGTGTGTGTGTGTGTGGGTGGCGTGGGTGTAATGATGTGTGGAGAGTGATGAATAGGTTAGGTAAGGAGTGTATGGGTGAGTGAGTGTGGGTGTATGGGTGAATAAGTGTGGGTGTATGGGTGAATAAGTGTGGGTGTATGGGTGAATAAGTGTGGGTGTATGGGTGAACGGACGATTGTATGTGAGTGCATGAGCAAGGTGGATAGGAAAGATATGTGTCTTGTTAATGTAAAGGAAAAAATAGCTATCAGGATTTGTGTGGAGGGGTGGAAGGGTGGACGGCGAATGCTCATTTGACTATTCATGGTGTGGGTGTGCATTCTGTCTGATGAAGTACAGTGGACATGGATGGAAGAATAACTATACCACAAACTAAGAAGAAAGCTAATCCCCATTCTTGAGGTGGAAGAGGAAGACGAGGAAGGACTTGGAAGTAGCGGGGATAATGGAGGCTTTAAAGAGATGGGGAGTGAGATATAGAAAGGAAAGAAATAGAGCTGCGAGGGGGGCCAGCTGAGTGAGACATAAGGATGCTGCGAGGGGGAAGATTAAGGAGATAAAAGAGATGTTGGAGGGAGAGCAAGTGCTGAAGATGCTGGGATGGAGATGTAAATGATGCTAACGAGGTAGAGTACAGAGAAGAAGAAGAAGAAGAAGAAGAAGAAGAAGAAGAAGAAGAAGAAGAAGAAGAAGAAGAGAAAGAGGACAAAAAGGAGAACTGAGAAACCGCTAGGCAAAGAAAATGGAGAAAAAGACGAAGGAAAACAAAAATCAAAGACACACTCACACTCACACACACACACACACACACACACACACACACCGTGCCAACAGGAGCAGCGGGAGTGCACAGTAATTGTCCTGAGGAACATCCATCAGGAGGCCGCCAGTTCAGTGACCGCCAGTGACCTTGTTGGTATGCCGCCCCCTCCCCCCCTCTCCCCCCTCTCCCCCTCCCGCCGCCGCCCAAGGGTCAGTCAATTAGGCCAACAGAGGTTTAAGGGGAGGCACTGTTCACTTAAGGATGAGTTTGTATGAGTTTGTGATTAATTAACTGAGCCTAACTGAGCCTACCTTTCTTTCTACCTCTCCTCCTCTTGAGCCACCCACCTGGTTTTCCTCTACTACCATTAACTACCGTCATTGTCTTCTGCCATCGTCTTCATTTGCTTCTTTCTCTTTAATATGAATCCCTAATTAGTTACCTTAATCTACCCCCCCCTCCCCCCCCCCCTCCGTCTCTCTCTCTCTCCCTCTTTCTCTCTCACCCCATCTTTTTTTAGCCTCCCACTGCCCCTCCCCCTCTTTCCCTACTTCTATTAAACATTTTTTTTCATCTTCCTTTGGTCCATTTTCTTTAACATGAATCCATAATTAGTTTGAATCTACCTCTCTCTCCCCCTCTCTCCATCTTCTTAGCCCCTCCTTCTCCTTCCCCTTCCTTCCTCTTCATCTACCTTTATCAAGCACCATCATTGTCTTTTTCCATCTTATTAATTTACTCCGGTCTTTTTAAACATGAATCCCTAATTAGTTTGAATCTACCTCTCTCTCTTTCTCTCTCCATCTTCTTAGCCCCTCCTCCAACTTCCCCTTCCTCCTCATCTACCTCTATTAAGCAGAGTCATCTCCTTTTATCATCTTCCATCTTCCTCCTCTGCAGCCTTCCCTTAATTAGCTCCGTCTACCGTCCTCTCTACCCTCGCAACCGCCTGCCTTTCCATCTATCTCTGTTTAGCGGCGTCATCTTCCTCATTCTCGTCATCTCTCTTCCTCCTTAGCGCCGTTACCTGAAAAATGAGTATCGATTAGTTTAGAAGTAAGTATACCTCTCGCTTCACTCTTTCACTCTCCACATTTTCTCTCCACTCTCTCTCTCTCTCTCTCTCCACACACCCTTCTGCTTTTCATGTACCTCTTATTAGCAACATCATCGTCTACTTTTCATATTTTCTTTCTCTCTTTAGTGTTTTAAGATGAGTAACACTGATTATATGCGTTTACTTAATTGACTTTGTACTTACCTTTTTTTCCCCTTTTTCTTTATCATACTTTTTTATGAATTTGGTACTTGTTCTTTTGTCTGTCTATCCACTTAATTTTTTTTCGTCTTCTTTTCTTCATTATTTTTTCTTTTTTTTTTATCTTGCTTGATCGCTTAACCATCTTTTTTTTTTCTCATTATATCAACTTTTTCTATTTTCATATTCTTCCAATCATCCTTCTTCTTCCTCATCCTTGTCCTCGTCTTCCTCTTCTTCTTCTTTCTTCTCCTCCTCCTCCTCCATAACTGTTGATGGGATAGGCGGCGTCCAGGTCCAATTAGGAGTCTCGCTGCCCCATCCAGTAGTTTTATGGTGCTTGCATACTTCTCTCTCTCTCTCTCTCTCTCTCTCTCTCTCTCTCTCTCTCTCCATTACTTTTATTGAGTCTGGCTTCACCTGACTGATGCTTCCTTAATAATTAACCTGAATTTTAATGACGCCACTAACGACAGGTGTTTTCGGAGCCGCACTTTATTGATTCTCACCTTGACAGCGATAAAAATAAATCGAACGCTGACCAAAGGAATATAAATACGCCGCTAATCGCCTTCTAGTTAATGAAGAATGCAAATTGTCAGCGATAAGATGGGCAGCAAATTTACTTCTTATTAGCGATGTGATATCAGTCTTAGCTTAATCTTCCGTGTTATCGCCCTGGTCATCTATATACTTACCTCTATCTATGTATCTATCGATTTAAACATCCTGCTATCCTTACATATATCACTCAATAATTATCTGTTTACGTCAGGTTATCTATGAATCGTAATAAGTTCGTTCACTCTTATTTAGTCTATGTCTGTTTGCCCTTATCTGTTTATTTATCCATACTCTTATCTGTAAATATTTTGGTAGGCGTATATTCATTTGTGCTCGTAACTTCACATATCCTCCCTCATATCTAGCTTAACTTCACTCCATAAGCACCTTCATCTAATGGTATACCTTTTTATATGCATCCGTTTGCCTCATATCTCCTTACATTTACCTCACTCCATAATCACCTCATATTCTCAACTGTAAATATTTTGGTACCAGTATATCCATCTGTGCGCGTAACTTCACATATCCTCCCTCATATCTAGCTTAACTTCACTCCATAAGCATCTTCACATCTTACGGCATCTCTCTTTATATGCATCCGTTTGCCTCATATCTCATTAACTGTTGCTCACTCCATAATCACCCTCACATCCACGGGTATCACTGTTTATATTATGCATCTGTTTGTTCATCTCGGCAAGTGTCTCTTCATATGTTAATCTCCTGGGCCTGCGGCGGATCAGCTTTCTGCATATCACGACTGGAAGCGAGACGAGTGATGGAGAGGCCGAGGATGTCCATAAATCACCATTATGGAAAAGAGGCCGACCAGCGCACAGCTACACAAACACCGCGGTAGTTAGATAGATAGATAGATAGACAGATGAATAGACAGACATATAGGTAGATAGATAGATACATGATAGATAGACAGAAGGAGAGACAGGTAGGTATATAAATAGATAGAGGGCAGATAGAAAATATAGATAGATAGTTAGAGAGAGAGAGAGAGAGAGAGAGAGAGAGAGAGAGAGAGAGAGAGAGAGAGAGAGAGAGAGAGAGAGAGAGAGAGAGAGAGAGAGAGAGAGAGAGAGAGAGAGAGAGAGAGAGAGAGAGAGAGAGAGAGAGAGAGAGAGAGAGAGAGAGAGAGAGAGAATAATCAGGCTACCATGCATATCAACCAGGAAGGCATAAGCATAGGTGTGAGAGAGTAGATAATGATTATGTAAACACACCCGGACCCCTGCCAACCCCTGCCGAGGGCTTACTAGACCTAGGCAGAAAGGGCAGGGAGGCTTGTTTAGTTAGCAAGGGAGATGAAGAGGATGGGGATAGATAGGGGTTGGTAGAGTTAGGGAAGAGATTGAAGGAGAGAAAGGTACTGGAAGAAAGAAAGTAGAAAGTCAATTAAGTAAACCTAGATAATCAGTTTTAGTTATCTTAAAACACTAAAGAGGAAAAGAAACTATGAAAGGTAGACGATGATGTTGCTTTAGTGATGTTGGATGTCCTTTAGTGATGTTGGTTTGGGTTATGACATAAGGGTAGGGAGTAAGTTGAAGCACATTGTAAGAAAGATTGAATAAGAATAGAGTAAAAGGGAGGAGGAGGATGGTAGATGAAGAATTGGAGGGGAAACGACAGGAAGTGGTATACAAAAAGGGGTGCTGGAATTAGAGTGAAATGACAATAAAGGATGTTAAAAAGTAACAGTAGTGATGAAGTGAGCAGAACTGTTTAGGAAGGAATTGGGAACTTATGGATTGAGTTGGAATGCGAAATACGCGGATGGTGGCAAGTAAGAAAAGTGGAGCTTCAGTGAAAACGTGAAAAGTGAGGAAAGAAAAATTAGGATTGAAGAAAGCTTACAGAGGAAGAGAAAAGTAGGAGAAGGAAGGTTAAAAGTGAGAAATACAGGATAAGATTAACTATATAAGAACAGAGGTTACTTAGGACCCTTTACTCTTTGGTGTTAGTAAAATACAGAAAATAAGAAAATAAGTAAATGAAAAGATGTATTATACTTTTACGATTAACAATGGAAATCCTGGTCATTTGTAACTATGTGCAAGAATATTTGGTACTCTTATTGTTTTCCTCTTGAGTGAATAGTTCCAAGAAGTATATATGTATAAAAAGATGCCAGATTAAAAAAAAAAAAATAATCGCAAAATCTGATTATGTGATATTTTTCCTTGTATGTAGATCGTCAAGGGTAGAATTATGGTCATATATAATCGGTTTGTATTCATTTAATATTTACACAGAGAAGGCCAGGTATTAACCCTTGTACTGGAGTGAATAGCATCGCCCTCCGCACACCCTCTCAACACCCGCCGGGATCTGATAATATAATTCCAACGGTACGATCTGATTTTATTATATTTTCCCTTATCAGCGTGTGGCTCCGTACTCGCTGCCGGCGCCGGGAACCTGTTGGCACGTCGCAAAGAGCCCTTGTTTATATCAGCACCGCAGGAAGCCTCGAGCCCCCACTCGCTGCATCGTAATTTTCGTGATCTAAAGCCGCAGTTTGACGGAAAAAATAAAGTGGAGGAAGTATAAGTTTTTGAGTTTGTGTAAAAGGCCTTTGATTTGTGGAGGGCTGAAGTTGGTCCTGGTTATTATTTGTATTTTTCTTCCAATTTGCTTGTTGTGTATTTTTTTTCGCCTGTTGAGTCATTATAGGGATTAGCGCCTTGTTTGGGATGTTATTTTTTCTCCTGTTATCCGCTCTTAATTTTCTTGAAGAGTAACACGGGTACTGGGGCTCGAACTTGCTCCCTTAGTTACGAACACTTCAGCTGAACATCCTCTCATTCATTTTTGAGGTTATTTTCTCATATATTTTTTTTCTTTTCTGGCTCATGTTCTGTGAAGACGTAACATATAATTTAATCATGCATTTTATCTTTTATTTTGCTCTGATTATTTTTATTTTTTAATGCTCAGCTTTTTTTTACCCTTGAGCAACTGTTGAAAGCATGTCCTCAATGAAACAGTTTTAGGCATTTGTATGATAATATTCGGCTTTCATTTCGAAGGATGAGGGTAAAATAACGTGTAGCTTTTTTTACAACATTCATATTAATGCTACTACTACTACTACTACTACTACTACTACTGCTGCTGCTGCTTCTACTACCACTACTACTACTACTTGCAAAATCTCTTGGCCCAAACTCTTGTATTTCCGGAATATTTGTTTAATCTCTGTAGCAGTAGCATTCGTTCTCCAGGTAAACGCTCCTGATAACATTTACAACCGGTGTAGTGGCTGTAGTTCCCATTGACTAAAACCCTGTAAACGTCTCGGTCTATTTATTGCCTTCACCACACGTCGGAATTTTTAGGAGTGCGTCCATTTGCACCTCAGCTGGCGGCGAGGTGGGGACACGTGAGGCCTAAGGTGGCGACTCGTGTTGGTAAGACTGGCGCCGAGTTCCTCCACATTAAGTTGTTAGAGAGTCTGACTGACCAATTAAGCAACAGATGTCACCAGTATATCCAGCATGAATCTTTATCTGCTGCTCTTTTCTGTGGTTACAATTTTTCTGATGATATTTTTTTGTGGATTTCCTGCGTTCGTCTCCAGCTACAACCAAGAATATCCACGTTTTTTTAAGTGTCAGGGTACGAAGTCTATTGCTATCGAGGCTATTGCTATCTATGTCTGGGTGCATAAATTATCGATTAAGGAGAGTGTAGTGTGTTCAGGAAGGAAATTAGGTACTGTAAATGAGGTTCGAATTATATGTGAGAGAGAGAGAGAGAGAGAGAGAGAGAGAGAGAGAGAGAGAGAGAGAGAGAGAGAGAGAGAGAGAGAGAGAGAGAGAGAGAGAGAGAGAGAGAGAGAGAGAGAGAGAGAGAGAGAGAGCATTGATAATAACGATAGCGGCTGAGGTGGCTAGCGGGGAGGGAGGACGGGACAGCAACCACAGGCATTTATCTAGATCGAATTTAAACCTGGATGCATAAAGAAAAAAAAAACCCTTCAGAAATAGTAGTCAATTGGGCCGCGAGTGAGCTATACTTACCTAGATTTGAGGAATAGTACTTAGACCGCCTCGTTTACATGATGGATGCAGGTAAGACAGGTAGGAGGGCGCTCAGGTAGGAGGGGACAGGTGAGGGGAGGAGGTGAATGAGACGGCAGTGGAATGAGGAAGGAAAGTGCGGCGTGAGGTGGACTCGTTGTGCTTTCTATCCGCTTCTGGCTGGGCGTTACTCACCGTCTGACCGGGAGATGCGAGGAGGGGGTCTTAGGGAGTCTTGCCGCCTTATGTTAACCTTCGTGTTGATGCAAGGAAGGAAAAAAAAAAAGTGATTTGCTCTATTACCATTGCTTAGAAGGATCGGTTTTTGTTCTCGTAAAATTAAAGATGCGAGGAGGGAGTCTTAGGGAGTCTTGCCGCCTTATGTTAACCTCCGTGTTGATGCGAGGAAGGGAAAAAAAAGTGATTTGTTCTATTACCAATGCTTAGAAGGATCGGTTTTTGTTCTCGTAAAATTAAAGATGCGAGGAGGGAGTCTTAGGGAGTCTTGCCTTCTTATGTTAACCTCCGTGTTGATGCAAGGATGGAAAAAAAGGGATATGTTCTATTACCAATGTTTAGAAGGATCGGTTTTTGTTCTCGTAAAATTAAAGATGCGAGGAGGGAGTCTTAGGGGGTCTTGCCGCCTTATGTTAACCTCCGTGTTGATGCAAGGAAGGAAAAAAAAGGGATATGTTCTATTACCAATGTTTAGAGGGATCAGTTTTGTTTTCGTAAAATTAAAGATGCGAGGAGGGAGTCTTAAGGAGTCTTGCCTTCTTATGTTAACCTTCGTGTTCATGCAAGGAAGGAAAAAAAAGAGTGATTTGTTCTATTACCAATGCTTAGAGGGATCAGTTTTGTCCTCGTAAAATTAAAGATGCGAGGAGGGAGTCTTAGGGAGTCTTGCCTTCTTATGTTAACCTTCGTGTTCATGCAAGGAAGGGAAAAAAGAGTGATTTGTTCTTTTACCAATGCTTAGAGGGATCAGTTTTGTTCTCGTAAAATTAAAGATGCGAGGAGGGAGTCTTAGGGAGTCTTGCCGCCTCATGTTAGTCTTCGTGTTGATGCAAGGAAGGAAAAAAAGGGATATGTTCTATTACCAATGCTTAAAGGGATCAGTTTTGGCCTCGTAAAATTAAGGAATCCCGAAGCAAATTCTTGAATGTGTTTGTAATTTGTATGTTCTAATTATTTCGTACTTTTGTTTATTTTTTTCTATCTCTGCTTCCTTTTGTTTGTTTGCTTGTTTAACGTTTGGCTATTTTTTTCTTTCTTTCAGGTTCGTTACCCCGCCCTGCCTTCATGATGTTGTAAGTGTTCTATTATGTTCTTATTCGTATGTATAATTGCATTTGTTGCTTCGTCTTTTTATTGCTATTTTTTCTTGTTCTTGTTCCTGTTCTTCTTGTTCTTGTTTTTCGTCCCTCAGGTCTTCCTCCTCCTGCTAATATTCATCCTCCTTCTCCTCCTACTCCTCCTCCCTCCTCTCTTTCTTCATCTCCTCCTCCTCTTCGTGCCTCTCATCCTTCGCCTGCTCCAGCACCACCTCCGCCATAACCTGCCGGTCGAGTTGACCCCAACGGAGCAGATTTTTGAGACGATTGCGTTGTACTTTGGCCACTCACCAAGGGCATCGGCCGCGCCTCTGCTCTCGCTCGTCTGCAAGAAGTGAGAGACTGGAGGCCGCTAGGGCGTTCATCAGAGCTTTGTACCCTCTTCCATATTCCTTTTTTTTCTTTGTTGTGTTCGTGGCTGCGTCGCCTTTTGTCAGGTGTATATTGTATTCATATTCTTGGTAAACATGAACTAAACAAGCAGACAAAAAAGTGACACTATTATAGTTGCCCTCGGCCCCCTGAGTGCCTCAAAACGGCCTAGCCACACTATTTGCCTCTCTTCGCCAGGCCAAACAATTTCCGGAGTGCAGTTAGCCGGCTCGAGGCGCCCTCCCGAAAATATAGTTCACTGACCCGCCACTTAAATCAATGAGGCTAGTAATAGGTAGACTTCAGGCAATCCATTGCACTTAAGCCTCAGCTAGATGATATTTCCTTAATTTTAAGACCCCGAGAACAGCTTTTGTCTCTTCTAAATCAATTTTATGCCACAAAAAATAAAATTGAAGCTATTTGATAATTGGAAATATATTTTGATCTGCACATACTTTTTTCACTGTTTATATTGCCTTGTGTTCTCGTGTGTTTTGTATATTAGCACTCATTTTACGGTATTTCCATTATTTATATAAGAAGTCGACGTGATTCATCTTCGCCTCGTGTCCGCAGTCTCGTGTGATGGACGTAACAGTGTGACGATCATTTATTGCTTGTAAGCGATTTCATCGTAGGAAGTCCAGGAAGCTTCTTGCATTAACTGAACGTTTTCATCTTTCTTCTCTCCTGCTTACTACTTCCTGTACCACAACACAACACACGTATGCCCGATATATATATACATATATATATATATATATATATATATATATATATATATATATATATATATATATATATATATATATGTGTGTGTGTGTATCTCTCTCTCTCTCTCTCTCTCTCTCTCTCTCTCTCTCTCTCTCTCTCTCTCTCTCTCTCTTTTCACACACAAATACTGTTCACTGAACTCTTTTATTTCAAACTACGTGGATTTCACTTTTGTGTAAAGCAGTTTTGATCAAATAAACATGAGACAAAATAATTGGAGGCTGTGGTGACTGGGTGAATATAAATGCTCGAGGTCCACTGTATCGCTTAATATTGAAGCTTTTTTTTTTCGATGTCACCGCTGGAAATGAGTTACAATTTTTTTTTAATATGAGAAGGAAAGAAGTGCCCGCAACATGCTGATCATAATAATAAATCAAAGAAGATGCCATTGAAATTTAATTTCTGCAAACTTTGTAACAGGAGACGACTTTACTGAAAATATGAAATACCTTAATAACTAGAAGGAGATTATGAATCAACTTTGCGTAAATACTTTTAAAAATTTCAAATGACCACCGGCATTTCTACTTAAAAAAAATAACAAAACCACTGGGAATCTGAAACTTAGTATATATAAATATAAAACAATTCAGTAGCTGACGGAATCTACTTAAATGATGAAATTTGGCGTAGTACTGGCAGGGAACCTTTGTGTAGCTTCTGTGTTCAAAATAGTAAGCGACTTTGCGTGTGTAAGTGTAAAACGACGCGGTCAGTGATCTGAGAAAATGTAAGTTTGCGTAAATAGATCAAAACACCTTCTGGGTGACCTGAGTGCGCCTCACCTCGCCCTCGTCGAGACAATATATAGCAGGAGAACAGACTCAAATTAGTTTCATCACCGGAAAATTAAAGAACGTACTAGGAGTTACATTATGGCACAACAATAGACGTAGATAAAATTATGTGCAAAAAATAACCGGAGGACAATAATTAAAAATAAGTACCGAATTATAACCCACGATTAAAACCAGTACACAGCAAGCAGGCCAATAAGAGGACGGATACACGATGCTAACATATTCGCATCGATCCACTAACTCCTGAGAGAGGGAGAAAAAAAAAGAGGAGAGAGGAACGATTAAAAGAACGTAGTATTTTAAGTCAAGATTTACCGACACTGATAGGCCAAAGTACACCCGCGTAAAAGCCTCAGTGAAGCGTCCAGGTAAGATTGGCCACACCTTTACCTGCACAGCATTTTAGCACCTCGTTACGGGTAATAAAAAATGCGTCGATAGACAACTAATTAACGAATATTTTATTAATGGAAAATATTTATCATTGCTGAGTAATTGTAGTAAAAAGACAGTAGACCGGAGTGATATAAATGACAAGATAGAGCTACCTAATTATGAAAGTCGTCGCAATACTCAGAGAAAGAAGTGGAGGAGGAGGAGGAGAAGTGTGGAGGAGGGGGAGGAGAAGAAGGAGAAAGAAGATAAGAAGATACTGATAGAAAAGCAGCGATTAAAGATGAAGAACAGTAGAAAATTGATGAAAGTGAGTGTTTGGGAATAAAGATGATAAATATGAGAAAATTAGAATAAAGGGTGACAGAAACGGCGAAAAAAATAACTATTAGAGACGGAGAAGATTCGGATTCTTTACAGGAGCAGCGAGTAGCGGGCTTTTTTTATTGTTTTCCTTTTTTTCTGTGCCCTTGTGCTGTCTCTTGCTGTAAAAAGAAAAAAACTCTGAACGTACTCTGAGGAGAGACACGAATCACTGTGTCTGACGAAGTGCTTGTCACCTCGCAGGACACCAGACGCCCCCGCCACGCCCTGTTGAACGCCTCGCTTACCAGTACACTGACCTGATCCCTCGGCTGAGAACATTTTTGAGGTGTTAAGTGTCTTCGTCTCGTGGGTGCCGTGATGGATGAGGCTTCTCTTTCACGTTTATCTTCGCTTCCTTGTTTTCATATTTTCTTCTCATCTCTCTCCTTCTTTTTTGTGCTCTTCATCTTCTTCGTCCTCCTTGTTGTCTTCCTCTTATTCTTACTTGAGGACTTTTCAGAAAGAATTGTTACCTTGCTAAAGAACATGATGCTTCTTCTCTTCTTCTATCTCCTCCTCCTCCTCCTCCTCCTCCTCCTCCCCCACACCTCCCAACCCATGTATCCAAGTCAAAAGCTAATTAAAAGTATATCTCTTCTTTCCTTGTTTTTGCGTCAATGAAGTAATCTTAAAGGACGGGCCACATTTTGTCATCCTACGAAATTTGTACATCAGCCTCGGGTTTCCCTCGCAGACGTGATTTGTTCCTTTCCTTGATTGTCTTGTTTAGCGGTGTTTCGAGGCTTTTTTTTTGTTGAGGTGATGTGGGAACTGAGAAGGCGTTGTGCTGGGAGAAATGAGGGATTGCTGAGGATGGCTGTGGAGTGGGTGAGGGAGGGTAATGAGGAGGTCTTGAGAGTCGGATGGATATTCTTGGATAGGACGAGGTACTGAAGAGCTCTGAGAATGGGGTTTGTGAGCGAAAGAAAGTTCTGTAATGGGAAAGACAATCTTAGGACAACGTTTTTTCTACGTAGGGAAAAATTGAACGACAGAAGGAAGAAAATCGTGAAATAGGAATGTCTAGAAATTGGGAAAGTTTACGGTTTAACAGATGAATATAGAAGTAAAATAATAAAAGAAAGGAATGGATTAGAGAGGTTTAAAAGAGCAACCTGTAAGTATAGGAGCAAAAGAATGGAATGGATTTGAGAGGCTAAAAAGATGAATGCACGAGTAAGGAAGTCGACAAAGGGGCTGACGATGACGAGGACCGTTCTGAGAGAGGGTTACATGAGTGAAAGAAAACGGGACGCTGCTGGATAGAGATGATGGTGCAGGGGAAGGGAGCAGCGGGTTAGAGGAAAGACGTAACGATTCTTGGCGGAGGCGTTGCAGGCTCAGTGAAGGGTACAAATGTGGAAGTGAGAAGCGGGAATAACGGAGGTGGAGGAGAGGCTGCAGGTGGATGCTCGAGGGCGACAACCACTCTAGCTAAATTAAGACATCCATTCTGTTTCTGCCTCCTTGGTTTCTGCTTAGAACTCAAATTACCCTTTTTTTTGTCTACTTGGAATTGACGTGTTTCTGTTTAAAGCCAAGTGTTGTAAACGGTTCAAACCACATTATTATCTCACCATCACTTGAGGCAAAGGGTTAAGGGCCATCATTCTCACCAGTCACCTGAGGAGGGCCGTGACGAAGGCTCTCCAGGAACGTTGCAGAGCTGAAGGTGGGAAGAAGAGTGAGAACGTCCTTACATATAACTGAAACATCTTACTCACAAAACCTTCCTCCTTCAATGTGTGTGTGTGTGTGTGTGTGTGTGTGTGTGTGTGTGTGTGTGTGTTAATGTGAAAATATGTTAGTTCTTCCTTATTCATGACTGCAATACCGCTTTTATATACCCCTCCTTCAGTGTGTGTGTGTGTGTGTGTGTGTGCGCGTGTGTGTGTTGCTCTGGATAGTACAGGTGTGAATGCTCCATCAGTTAACCGGCAGGCTTGAGGGGCATAGCGAAAGGCAATAGAAATATAATATGTTATCACCGAATCCCCACCACCTTCAATTATTATTTTTTGTGTTCATGCATATGTTTGGACGCCCTTGTTTTTATTGGAGTCACTGGCCAGGCTGAGGAAGATTTCTACACTTGATTATTAGGAGCGAAGAGGTGTGTGTGAAAGCGCCAGGTATGAGAGCGCTCGCTAGGCACGTGTGAGAGAGGGAGCGAAGATAAGGCAGGTGTAGGCTTGGGATAAATTCACTAAAGAAAATAAATCTGCAAAGAATAATAGGAGTTAAGAGTTTTTTTGTTTTGGCATTTTCCTGTTTTTTTTTTTCATTGTTGATTGCGCCCTGCAAGTGTTTATTCAATCTCTTTATTTCACTTTTTTTGTTTAATTTTAGTTCTTGGTCCACTCAACGCTACCGTAGACGATTATGAAAAAAAAAACATATAGTGATTATGTAAACGAGAATAAGGTGTGGCTATGAATAGAAGGGAAAAAAGATAATAAAGAAAGAGTAAAATATCTATATGCAAAGTTAATAAATAAGGGGAAATTCGAATTGAAGAAAGGAATGTTGGAGTTCATTAAAAGACAGAGGAAAAAAAAAATAGTATGAACCGTAAAATAACTGATGGTGTTAATTATTAAAGGTAAAAAGTGAGCAAAAATATTAATTACGAAATGAAAACAGTTAATGAAGAGCCGAGTGAGTGACATAATCAGGTTGGATGGAGGGATTAGCTTGATTAATGAGGGCAGGTGCAAAGTGTGGGCGGGTTACGGGGTGAGAAGAGATTAACACCGAGGCTTTTGATGTAGAGGACGAAGGTAATTGAAGGTTGGCGTGAGGGTGCGAAGGAATAGAATGACTCAAGTTAGTGATGTAAGAGGAACAGTTAAAGAATTTGTTGTTGCCTGTGAAAAAAAATATTAGTTCGAATATATCCATTTTTTTTTTATATCATTGAAAGAACGAAGGCAATTGAAGGTTGACGTGAGGGTGCGAGGGAATAGAATGACTTAAGTTAGTGATATAAGAGGAACAGTTAAAGAATTTGTTGTTGGCTGTGAAAAAAAAAGCTCGAATATATCCAATTTTTTTATATCATTGAAAGAACGAAAGCAATTGAAGGTTGACGTGAGGGTGCGAGGGAATATAATGACTTAAGTTAGTGATATAAGAGGAACAGTTAAAGAATTTGTTGTTGGCTGTGAAAAAAAAAAATAGTTCGAATATATCCATTTTTTTTATATCATTGAAAGAACGAAGGTAATTGAAGGTTGACGTGAGGGCGCGAGGGAATACTATGACTTAGATTAGTGATATCATTAATCGGAAGAGTTTTAAGAATTTGTTATTGACTGCGAAAAAAAATAGTTCGAATATACCCGTTTTTTTATTACCGAGAGGACGAAGGCATTTGAAGGTTAGCGTGAAGGTGCAAGTGGATAAAATGACTTAAGTTAGTGATATCATTAACAGGAAGAGTTTTAAGACTTTGCATTTGGCTGATGAAGAAGAATAGTTCGAATACACCCATTTTTTTTATATCATTCAAAGGACGAAAGCAATTGAAGGTTGGCGTTGAGGCTGCAAGGGAGTAAAATGACTTAGGTTAGTGATAAAGTTAACAGGAAGAGTTTTAAGAATTTGTAATTGACCGTGGAAAAAATAATAGTTGGAATACACCCGTTTTTTTATATATCAAACAAAGGACGAAGGCAATTGAAGGTTGGCGTTGAGGATACAAAGGAGTAAAATGACTTAGGTTAGTGATAAAGTTAACAGGAAGAGTTTTAAGAATTTGTTATTGACCGAGGAAAAAAAATTAGTTCGAATACACCCGTTTTTTTATATTATTGAAAGGAAGAAGGCAATTGAAGTTGTACATATGGGCGCAAGGGAAGAAATGACTTAGGTTAGTGATATCATTAATCGGAAGAGTTTTAAGAATTTGATACCGGCTGTGAGGAAAATAAATAGTTCGAATACAACCATTTTTTTATATATATATCCTGGAAGGAGCTATCAGAGGAAAACACATGACAGCCCAAACCCATGAAGAAGAAGAATGCGAGGAATCATTGAACATAACGACTTAAAAGACGAAATACGTGATGCTTCTTTCAAATTGTCGTCTTAAAAGCTTTCACGTAAGAGAACGATTGGGAAAAAGAAATACTGGATGACAAAATAGCGTTGAAAAAATAACACGTAGAAGGCAATGTCATGCGGTGAGAGAGAGAGAGAGAGAGAGAGAGAGAGAGAGAGAGAGAGAGAGAGAGAGAGAGAGAGAGAGAGAGAGAGAGAGAGAGAGAGAGAGAGAGCGAGAGAGAGAGAGAAATTCCAGCTACTAATAGGCACAACAAAAGTAAGTGAGAGATAGCGTGTTAGGCGTTAGGGCGGAGGTGTCTCGAGGGAACAATACGTAAGGCGGGCTGTTGAGGCTTCGAGGTCGGCCTGTGTCCAAGATCTTTACGATAACCTCCCGCGGCCGCGTCTGTCCCGTGGGCGCTAACTCGATTAACAGCTAACGGAGGATTCTTAGCTTTCCTCCGCCTGGCTTAGCGCTGCGGGGTAGGTCGAAGGTGAGGTTGTTGTTATCGTTTATCCCGTTCATTATTTTTTTCTTGTTTGCTTTCGTGTTATTATTTTGGTTTTGACCTTTTTTTTTGTTTGTTTTTGTTTCATCACCGTAACTGTTTCCCTATTTTTTTCTTTTTTTTGTGTTCGTTTTGCTCATCTTCCTCTTTCTCCACTTCCGGAATTGTTTACTCCACTTTTTTGTTTGTTTTTGTTTCATCACCGTAACTGTTTCCCTCTTTTTTTTCTTTTTTTTGTGTTCGTTTTGCTCGTCATCCTATTTCTCCACTTCCGGAATTGTTTACTCCTCTTTTTTCTCCACCTTTTCCTCGTTCTTGTATTCATTATGGTCATTTTCACCTCTTTCTCCACTTCCACAATTCTATACCCCTCTTTTCCCTCTCCTTTTCCTCGTTCCTGTATTTATTATGGTCTTTATCCACTTTGTTTTTGCTCATCTTCGTTTCTCTCCTACACCCTTGAATATTTTTGCTTTCTCTATTTGCCTTCATGTTTTCCTAATTTTGATAACATCCTTTCTGGTGCTGATTATGCTTTCCTTTTGTTCCTATTTTTTCATCTTCATCTCCTGTTTTTTCCTTTTACTAATGTTCCTTTGGGTGGTTATTCTCGTCTTTCTTTTCCTCATTTACATTATATTTTTTTTTGTTTCACCTGCTTCCTCGACTTTCTCTTTATTGCGTTTCTCCTCCTCTTCCCCTTTCTCTTCCTCCTCCTCCGCCTCCTCGCGTCACCGGGGACACGTCACCCTCACAGACCGTCGACATAATTAGTTAATGACCTCCCGCCGATAGCATCTCGCGGCCCTTCCTCCTCCACCGTATTATTTCACTCCTGATGGACAATTCGAGTTAATTGGCGCCGAAAAACACCAAGAACAAATCTGCTGAATACGATTAAAGCTTCTGGAGCCATTAAGAAGAGGAATGCGCGGCCCGGCAAGATGTATCCCAGTTTTACCCCGCAATCAGAGAGCCAAATGAGAGGTGTTCAAAGATCTATCAGGGAGGGGGCGGGGCGGCCTCTGATCCACGACGCCTCACAGCCAATGGGCGGCCGGTGGGCGTGGCCTCCGGGAACCAAACACTGTATTGGGTGAAATATGATCAACCTTTACGAGATTGTACGAGGTGGAAAAATGACCTCCAGCTTTCTTGATTAAAAAAAATGTGAAAAAGAAACAAACTTGCAACATATCATAATTTCTCAAGAATTTAGTAATGGACAATTTCTACACGATAGTATGAAGTGCAGAATGTAACCCCAAGCCTTGTTAATTAATGAAGAAAAGTTTGTCTACGAAAGTACTAAAATGAGAGTTTTCAAAGCAAACCTTTCCGAAAAATCTAAGGAAAGAACACCCAGGAAAATGTAAAGAGGTAAACAGTAACTACTCTCTTAATACGAGTTTTCCAATTAATATTATTGTAAATATCATGTTTGCTGACCTACCTCAACGACCTCTGCAATTACTCTGTTCACGCGGGTTCACGAGCAAAGGTTTTAATTCCTTTGTTTTGACACTTAGGGGTTGACGACTTGTTATGACTCATGCTTCCAGGTAAGAGAGAGAGAGAGAGAGAGAGAGAGAGAGAGAGAGAGAGAGAGAGAGAGAGAGAGAGAGAGAGAGAGAGAGAGAGAGAGAGAGATCCTGTCGATGAGTTGTCTGTAGTGGATGAAGGATGCTGATGAAATAAGTACAGTTTCGAGTTCGCTGGATGAGGTTTGCCTGAAGGTGATGATGGTGGTGATGAGAGTGGTGGTGGTGGCGGTGATGGTGATGGTAGTGATGATGGTGGTGGTGATGGTGGTAGTGATGAGTGATGGTGATGGTTGTGGTGGTGGAGGTGGGGACTGTGGAGGTTGAATATATTCTTTCTTTACTCATTAACAGGTTGACGTGGGGAAGTAAATGGCGTTAAGAAGTCTTGGGAAAAAAAAAGTAGAGAAAGTTAATTTGTTTCCTTTTGATTATTTATTTTCTCTTGCAAGTTAAAGAGAATGTATAATTACACATAATAGTCTTTCCTAAACACACACACACACACACACACACACACACACACACACACACACACACACACACACAGAGAGAGAGAGAGAGAGAGAGAGAGAGAGAAGACCCGGAGTGCGTAAGACTACAAAAAAAACAAAAAAAAAAAACGCCGTGATGGAGGCTGTGTTATGATTTAAGGTGTTGGGAGATGATCATTTACCCATTACCTCGGCGTGATCTATACGGCGTCCCTCTGGTGGCCGGTCGACGCCTCACTACCAAACGACCATGATTCTACCGGGCCGCGTTGACAGCAAGCCATTACCGACCCATCCCGGCGCGGCGGAGGTGACGGACTGCTGGGCGAGCGCTCGGGTCCTCTGCTTTTACTTTTTTCCTTCATGTTATTAGTTACCGATGAGAGAGAGAGAGAGAGAGAGAGAGAGAGAGAGAGAGAGTAAAGTAGAAAAGAAGGGGGATGGTTCAAGCGAAGGAGATTTAATTGAATGGTGGTCAAGGATTTATACCCCAGTTTTTAAATAAAGATATATTGACCCCGTGGTAATGAGAGAGAGAGAGGGAGGGAGAGGGAGAGGGAGGGAGAGTTTGGATGAAGAGTAGACGGAAAGACGAAGGAGAAGAAAGGAGGGAAAGTTACTGGAGGAGAATGAGAAAGAGAGAAAAGGACAAGGAAGCAGGGAAAAAAAATAAAGTGAGTGGAGAAAGATGCGATAATGTATGTAGAAGAGGAAAGAAGAGAAGAAGAAAAAGTGAAAAGTAGCGGAGGAGGTAGAGGAGAGAAGGGAGGCAAAGGAAGAAGGCAGGATAGGAGGGGAGGGAGCAGGAGGAGAGAAGGAAGGAGGGGGAGAAGGTAAGGGGGGAGGACCGGCTACCTAATGAATGTGTGAGGCAGCAGTCGTGAGGAGAGGCCCGACCTAATCACAGCCGCCCGCTTATCTATCACGGCCGGCCTTTATCTATCATGCCCCGCCGCTTATCATGCCATTAACAGCCACCCGCGGGCCCTGAGCCTCACCACGCCGCCGCTGGACACTATGGCTCCTGCGTGGGTGTGTGGGGAAGGGTTTTGTTGATATATTTATTTATCTTTTTATGTCCTGGGAGGTTTTCAACGCTGTTTTCCTTTATAGCTTTGTTCTGTTTTTGTGATTTTTTTTTTTATATTTTCTTCATTTTTAGTTTGTTCTTTTTCCTTTATCTTCGTTTTCTTGGCTTCTCTTCCTCTTCTCTTTTCGTTTTTTTCTTATTTCGTCATCATCTGTTAGGTTAGGTTAGATTAGGTTAGGTTAGGTTAGGATAGGATAGGCCACGTTACTATACGCATGATACTGATTGGGGGAGTGCGAATAATTAAATGGGAGTGCAATTTAAATGTATAATAATGACTGGAGGAGTGCAAATTATACGTGTAATAACGACTGGGGAGTGCAATATCTTGGGGATTGTATATTAAAAGCTTAACCGGTACCTGAACACCTCTTTTTTCTTTTTTCATCTCAAAAAAACTCCTCTCTAATCTTTTTATGAGCAGTGAGTAGCAGGCTTTTTTTTCATTGTTATTTTCTTTTTTTTTTCTAAGCCCTTGAACTGTTTCCTTTGCTGTAAAAAAAAAAAAATCATGGGTATCAGAATAATACCTGGCAAGGACGTGAGACAAACATTCAAAAGGAAATCACGTGTACAGGTTACCCAGAAATGTTTCAATCTAGCCCTCGTTGAGACAGGTGGAGACGGTAAAAAGCGAGCTCGTGACCGGAGTAGTGTCCTAAATACAACACTTCGCTGAGGTAATTATAACATATCAAGATAATTAAGGAAGTGGGGACGCAGGACTCAGTGTGACTTACGCTAAACGGTGGCGGAGCGTCGTTGGCGTCGTGGTTATGAAGACGGAGGGAGGAGGGAGCGGCGATTAGCGTGTGGCGGGTGGTCACGCTGGGGTGTCCGTCACGTGCCTGCTTGAAGAGTCCTGCCTGAAAAAAAAAGGATATCTTCAGAAGGATCTTTTTTGTCGTAGGATACTATTCGGTTGGAAGGAGAGGAGTTTTACTGGTAGGATATTTTTGTTTCGTTTTTGGGTTCTTCTATGTCAATATTTTTTTTAGATATATGACTTTTTGTTAGTTATATTGCCTTGGGAATTAGAATGCTAACCTGATAAGGATACTCTCTCGTGGGGTTAGGAGTGCAGTGAGAAGGATATTTATTGGAAGGATCAGAGGAGTCACATGTCATTTTGTAGGATTCTTTCAGCTTGACGATCCTCTTTAGGGAAGGATTCAGTGTCTAAGGCAACATATAAGGCGCTCGTAGGATGCTATTTAGGTTAAGGATCATCTCGGCAAAAGGTTCCTGCCTCAGGGGATCCATGGCGGGGCTGGCAGGACCCTGTGATGTTAGGAGCCTCCGCAGGGAAGGATAATGTTCGGTGGTAGGATATTGTCGGAGGCGGGGTCGTGCATGGCGCTCGTGCCTGCCTTGGGGTCCTTCCTGCCTCCGAGATCCTTATCAGGACTCGTCGGGGCAGTTAGGAGGCGTGGGCGGGTTGGGGCGGGGCGGGGTGGCGCTGGGGTGAGGGGAGGGGGAAGGGGTGTGGTAAGGGAAGGGGGAGGGGGAGTGAAGGGGTTTGAGGAGGGTTACTTTCCCCCCCCCATGCAAGGTACCGTACAATCTCCTCTCCCTCCTTCCCTCCCTCCTTCCCTCCTCCCTCCCACCATCCTGCCTTCCCAGTCAGCTTCAGCAACCCCAAAGGAACGTGGAGGAATGTGTTAATTGCATCTTTGAGGGATTCATTTTGTCATCGTGGCCAGCTAGTTGATGGAGGGAGCGAGGGAGGGAGGGAAGGAGGGAGTGGAAGGAAAGATGGTCATTATAGAGGTGTGTGCTTCTTCCTGAGTGTTTTTTCTTCCTCTAAGTAAAATATAATGTTCTCGTTTTGCTCTTTAAGGTGATGGTGTTTTCCTTTATATTTTGGTTCTGTTTTTGTGATGTTTTTTTTTTCGATATTTTCATTTTAGTTTTTTTTTTTCCTTTATCTTCGTTTTCTTGGCTTCTCTTCCTCTTTCTATTTTTTTTTCTTATTTCGTCTTCTTTTAGTATATTATAACATCATTAACACTGTATTTAGTATCTTTCTCTTTCATCTTCTCTAATTTATCTTCTTTGCCTCTCCTCACCTCCTCGTTCTTCTCCATCCCCTCTTCCTCCTCCTCCTCAACTCTCTCCTCCTCTTCCTCTTCCTCCTCCTACCTGCCTACCCACCAATCTGATTTTGTTGTTCTTTCATCCAATAATCCGCATCTCCATCAAATATTTTCCACCTTCACGTCATTTTTCCTCACCATCATTTTCTCCATCATCATATTTTTCGTCCACTCTCTATCCGTCCTCACCTCATTCTCACTTTCCATCTATCTTCCTCATCATCTCATTTATCTCTGTTTCCTTCCATCCCTCCCTCTATCCCTTCTTTTTATCATTTTTCCCTTCATCCTCCCCAATCATTACTTTTATTTCCCATTCATATTTTTACCTTCACATTATTTTCCTTTATTTCTCCTCTTCTCTTCATCTTTCCTCATCGGTTTTCCTCCACGCCTCCATTCATTCCTCTTGCTTCCCTCTTTCATCCTATCTCTCCCATTCGCCTCCTTTCCTTCATCCTCCAGTTCCTCCATTCATCCCTCTCCATCTCTGTTTTGCTTCTCTTCATTCCTCTTTCCTTATCCCCTTCTTTCCCTTCTTATCTTCCTTCTGCTTTCCTTCTATCCTTCGTCTGATTCCTCCTTCCCTCCTCTCTCCCTCCCTCCCTTCAGGAACTTCCTCTCCCTGGGCGAAGCTTCCTCACATAATCACGATTCTCGGCCCCACGTAATAATTTTCTCTTGTCCAGTCGACGCCTTGATTATAGCTCGAAATATTTATTGGCGGCGCGGCTAATTCAGAAGCTTTCCATATTTAGGGCGTCCGCGGCGACAGTTTGTTATTTTTTTCCTTTTTATTGTTTCTGTTTTTGTTTTGTTATATTCTGTATTTTTTTTGTGTGTGTTTATCTGTCTGTTTGTCTGTCTGTTTCTCTTTTATGGTTGCTTTGCCTCCTCTTCCTCCTCCTCCTCCTTCTCCTCTTCCTCCTCCTCCTCCTCCTCCTCCTCACACCTCCTTGCGATGTGAGGATAAGAATGATTTCAACAACGTGTGTTTATGTAGAAAATATATCGAAGCAGCTGATTGGTGTTGCTTCTCTCTCTCTCTCTCTCTCTCTCTCTCTCTCTCTCTCTCTCTCTCTCTCTCTCTCTCTCTCTCTCTCTCTCTCTCTCTCTCTCTCTCTCTCTCTCTCTCTCTCGGTAAAAAAAAAACTTTACCTTTAATTTTCTCAAGTGTATATTTGCCTTTAGTTTCGATTTGATTCCTTATGTGAGATTCCAGAGAGTTGGATTCCACTATGTGCTTTAATTTTGTCTTCTCTTGGATCACTCTTACAGACTTTAACGACCATTTTGTTCTATTTTTTTCAATTTTCCTTCTGATTTTCATTTTTCAAAACTAACCATTTCTCTCCTTCACTTCTAACTTTCTTTTTCCTTTACCTTTGTTTTTATTTTCGTCACTAAACATTCCTCTCATTTATCTCATCTCCTCCTCATCTCCTCTTTCTCAGCTACCTCTTCTTCCCTTCCTTCCCTCTCCCACCCTCTCAGATCCATCACCTCACGACAGCTAAGATGAAGATGGGAGAGGGGAAGGGAAGGAGACTGAGGGAAGAAGAGGAGGAGAAGGAGGGAGGGAGGTAAGGACGAAGGGGATGAGAGAGGAGGGGGTAAGAAGGGGGGCGCCGGGAAATGGAGGAGGCAAGGAAGGAGAGAGAGAGATGAGACGGAGGATGGGAGGTAAGGTAGAGAGGGACGGAGAGCGAGGGGGCGGGGAACTACCTGTGATCACACTAATTGGCGTACCTTCGTAATTACGTGGCTCAGGTGCACGGTATCAGGCATAGGCTTAGGCGGGGAGGCTCTTAAAAGGCCTACGTGGTGTTGTGTTGCTCTGTTTTTCACCTGACGAAGCGAAAGGTGTTTTGAAGTATGCTAATGTGTGTGTTTTTATAGACTTTTTTATGTTTTTTCTTTTCGTCAGGCTTATAATTATTTTTTTACTTTGTCTCCTTTTCCTTCTCCTCCCTTTGCTCTCCACCTTCCTCCCTCTCCCTTTCCTCTCCACCTTCCTCCCTCTCCCTTTTCTCTCCTCCTTCCTCCCTCTCCCTTTGCTCTCCTCCTTCCTCCCTCTCCCTTTCCTCTCCTTCCTCCCTCTCCCTTTCTCCTCCTTCCTCCCTCTCCTTTTCCTCTCCTTCCTCCTTCTCCCTCTCCTCTCCATCTTCCTCCTTCTCCCTTTCCTCTCCTCCTTCCTCCCTCTCCTTTTCCTCTCCTTCCTCCTTCTCCCTCTCCTCTCCATCTTCCTCCTTCTCCCTTTCCTCTCCTCCTTCCTCCCTCTCCCTTTCCTCTTGTGTGTGTGTGTCTGTTTGTTTGTGTGTGGCGGGGAGTTGAATAAGATGCTCCTCTAGATATACTCGAACGGCAACAAAACTACTTAAAGCTTAAACAAAAATCACCAGGAAAAAAAATACATAATGACAGACGATTCCTTGACGTTTGCCGAATAGAGAAAGTGATCATGTCAAAAGGAGGAAGAGGAAGAAGAAGAAGAAGAAGAAGAAGAAGAAGAAGAAGAACAAGAACAACAACAAGAAGAAGAAGAACAAGAAGAAGAACAAGAACAAGAAGAGGAGGAATGTAAAGGTGAACAACATCAATAACAACAACGACTGGAAAACATGATCCAGAACAAGAAAAAAAGAAGAAAAAAAAGAACTATGAGAAGAGGAAGAGGAGGAATATACTGAAGAGAAGAAAATTGTCAGAAAATCAAGAAAAAAAAACCGACACGAAGAAAAAAATAAGAATAAGATTAAATACAGAAAGATAAGCGAGAGGAGGACAGGCAGAAGAAGAAGAAGAAGAAGGAGAAGGAGGAGGAGAGGAAGAGGATAACTTAAGACGCTCCTTGGATGGCTTCGGACAGGCGCTTAGAAGAGGAATTCATTCGGCAAATCACCTTGATCGATGACTCCCATTAAAAATATATAATAGCTCTAAGTTCCCCAGTTCTCGAGTCCCCGGCTTTCTCGGAGTCCACGAGGGCGACATAGCGCGTTCGTTGGCCACAGGGAATTCGACTCTATGACCTGAAGGAGTGGAGGTGAAGATTCCGGCTTGGGGGAGGGTCGGGTAAGGCTGTTTAGGGTGTCAGGTCCCGGCTGGTAATTTCTCTACTTTTAAGCTCGGGTCTTGGAGGTGCCGCGAAGGTGGACGCTGAGACCTGGGACTGGGAGACTTGGGCCGAGGCGTGTATGGGAGAAAGTGAGGAAAGCTACGTGGTTTTAATGTGTTATTAGTGTGGGGCTTAACACAGTGTACAGGGGGTGAAATATAATAGAAATACAGAAAGAAAAGTAAAGATAGAAGGTAGAAAATAAAATAAAAGAAAGAGTCGTATTTTGTGTTGTTTCAATGTGTTTTAATATAGAACTTTGCACGTGAAATCTGAGAAATATCCAATTATCTTTCCACTAAATTTCAAAGTATTGTATTGGAGAGCTTTTTGTATTAATTAGTTAGTGAAAAAAGGCGTAATTATTTTGTTATTACCGTAGAACTTATTACAATATACAAAAATGGCACAACGCAGCATGTTTGTTTTGTTAATGCATCATTTCAATCATCAACACATTTTAGATTAAGTTGAATATTATTTTTATAACTGAAATGTCATCTATAAAACACTATTACTAATTGATCACACGCAGCTGAGTTAGTGAGGACATTAGCATCATTTATCAAACTTCAAATACTTAAATAGTCATCATGTTGTGTTATTTATCCCTTTGAACGTCTATATGCTGTTTGTTTTTATGATCTGCTGTCTTATTTACGACCCGTGTGACCTTGAGGCTTTTTAATGCGTAACTGAATGAGTGTAAAGAATTTCGCTTCATTATCTGGACTGGAACACTTTGTCTCTCGCGCTAAGGGATTGGAAGTGCTTGATATCTTAATGGAAGCCTTCAATATGCCCGGGACGCGGCTCAGGGCGTTATATATTGCCTTGCGGTCTGTGATTTATACCCTGATCTAAATTGGAACATTAATTATTAGCGTGGAAAATATATATCCGCAGACTTTTAAAACTGAGAGAAAAGACGAATCGGAGGCACCCACGCACACACACACACACAAACACAAACACAAACACATTCCCTTTTAAGAAGAAGACTAACTCACATATTGTCTTTAATAGTGTTGGTATGGATACAGTTACGCCCCCTTCTCTCTCAATCTCTATCTATCTATCTATCTATCTATCTATCTATGTATCTATCTATGTATCTATCTATGTATCTATCTATCTCAATCTCTCCCTACGCCTCCATTTATGTTCCTCCAATATGAAAATTATAAGACCATGAAAACAGCGAAGAGAAATTCCATTGAGGAAGAAATAAATCAAGATAGCTCCGGCAGGTCCTTTAGTAGATATTAGCGTCATGTTAGTGTACAAGTTATAGTGTTCTCGAGGCGTCGCGTCCAGCCGGCCTAAAAAGGAAGCTGCCTCGTACCTCTGAAATAATTGTCGTACGCCGCCGCGGATAAGACGGAGAGGGAAGAGGTGCTGGGATAAACAGGATAAGGCTGCATGGAGGAGGTGTTGAAGCTTTCCTTGTTATATTGAAATTTTTGAAAGTGTGAATAATACATGAAAATAGTTGTTGGTACTACGTTTTTATGGGACTTGGGACACGTTTTTTTTAATATTTTATTGCTGTGAACTATATATTTTTTGTATTATTAAAAGAAAACTTGGCAATCTTTCTTTTTTGATAGGGAAAAGTAGCTAATTTTTCCTTTTTTATATATATGCCTATGAGAGAAACTACAGTGTATTTGTTGATTAGGTTAGGAATTCTGCGCCTTCATATTTAAGTTTTGGAGGTATGAAAGATATTTTTTTCTCTACTCTTTTATTTTAAGGGGAAGTAAAGAAGTGTGTAGTAGATTAGAAGTTCTTTGTTTTACTATATACATTTTGGAGGTATGATAGAGGATATTATTTTTTCTTTCCTCTTTTTTTTTTTTTTGAGGGGAGGTAAAGGGGTGTATTACTAAAGGAAACCGCGCGCCTCATCCAATCTGCCGGCTGTCACCTGCTCAAACGGCCCAGGTGACAAATCGACGGGCATGATTACAAGGGCGGCCTGAAACAAAACGGGGAACTGCCTTCATTAGTGTGTGTGCATGTGTGTGTGTGTGTGTGTGTGTGTGTGTGTGTGTGTGTTCTCTGCCATCTCTCTCTCTCTCTCTCTCTCTCTCTCTCTCTCGCTTTCCGTGTTTGTTTTGTTTCCTTCACATTTTTCCCTCACGAGGCGTCTGTTTGATCTTTTTTTTGTTTTATTTTCTTGTTTGGGATTTAAAAAGGTTTATCCATTTTTCTCTCGCGTTGTTTTTGTTTGGTTTTGCGATGTTGGTCTTCGCTTCCATTTGACTTTGCTTTCTTTTCTCTCTCAGACGCGTTTTTTAACTTTTTTTTTCGGTTGGCAGTGGTATCAAGGGTAGTCTTTTTTTTCAGGGCAATAGTTGTTTCTTTTGTTTCTTTTTTTGTTCCTTTTTCTTGCATTTGTTTTTAGCTTTTCCACATTTTTTTTTTGGTATTTTTGTAATGATTTTTTTTCCTTGTTTTCCTACCCGGTATTTTTTCTCTTATGTAATTGTTTTTTCCTTTTATTCATCTTTTTTCTCACACTTATGTCACTGTTATTTTTTCATTCTTGGTTTTGATCGCTTTTATTTTAATGGCTGTTTTGTTATCCTTTTTTAACTATCTGTCATTTGTTTCCACTCTAATGTTTTATTAATGAGTCTATCACTACAATTTTTTTCAGCACGTTATTATATTTTGCTCTATGTTTCTTTTTTTATCTAAGACAATTTATCGCGCCATTACTTTCGTTCTACACAAACTTTTATCTGTATTTTATTATTTTTTTATGTGACGGTAACTTTTGCGCGCTCTCTCTCACCATAAAATACTGCATGCGGCGGGTTATTGAATTCCGGCGAGGGTAAAACACTGTAATAAAAGCACGGTGAAGCCTCCTGGACCCGGGTATTGGCGAGGGGGGCGGACGGGGCAACAAAAGCGGCGGGCGGCACCATCTCGGAGGTACAAATAGCATGAGTTTGTACTTCTTGCGCTGATATTGGACAAGGAGGAGGAGGAGTGCGGGGAGTATGAGGAATAGAGGAGCATTAGTAGTAGCAATAGAGGTAGTAGCAATTGTAATAGTTGAGGAAATAGGAGGAAGAAGGATAAATAGAGGAGGATTGGAAGTGGTAGTAGATTAGTAGAGTAGTAGTAGTAGTAGTAGTAGACGGAGGAGGAGGAAGAGGAGTACAAGAAAAAAATATTAGGATTAGGATGAGGATGGGATGATTGAATGATTAAAGAAAGTCAGTAAGGATAGACAGAGGGAGATGAAGCTTGAAATACAAAAAGAAGAGGAGAGAAAGGAAAGGAGAGGGATAGAAAGATGGGGCAGAGGAAAAAGAATATATCAAACACCTCACGTTATCAGTTTTATTCGTCCCTTGGTGTGTGACAATAACAAGCAGCGCCATCAACCACACCCTGAGAAATGAGCACTATATCTTGGAGGCTGCGGACGGCCCGAAGCTGCAAGTCATACACGGGGAGACTTATTACCAGGGGATGAGGTGACGCTGGACTCCTACTACTGGTGATGGCGTGTGTAAAGGAAGAATAGGCAGGGGGTGAAGTGTGTTGCTTGCCTGTGTTGAAGTGAGAAGTGTTGCTGAAGAGATGTAAGGGTAGATAATGTGTTGCAGTGAACTGTCGTAGGTAAAGATAAGGTTGCAACTCAAAGGATAGGATAGAAAGATAGATAGATAGATATATATAGATAGAAAACAGGAGAATGAGTTAAACGTTAAGTGTTAGTGTGGCAATAAAATTTGTAGGTGAATGTAAGGTTACGAGTGTGGGGAGAGAAGAGAAACAAATATGCACAGAAATTAAGTTTAGAGAAAAGTAAATTCACCCGTCGGGAAAGATAATATCGCGAGTGTGAGGTGATAAACAGGTGTGTGGAGGTGATAGAGGAGGAGTTGTCGAGCGGCATGAGCGTGTAAGTAGCAGGCCACCACAACCACGTGCATCCCTCAGCCAGCACCGCTTACGAATGGTCTTAATGAGCGCTTAAAATATATCCTCATTAGTGGTTGGAGGCGACAGTAATGCACGCAATATGTTACTCCCGCCTATCCAGAAGCAGCCGTCCTCCGCACATTACCTTCAGCTGGTTGGCCGGGGTATATCATCCTCCATAGCGGCCTTGAAGGAGTCCTAAGTGGCCCTCTCATTAGAAGCGGTTGCAGAACTTCCTTGGCAAGCACTGTTACATCATTTATTGTTCTTTTATATATCCTTCTCCCTTCTAGCGTCTTACCTCCGTTCCTGCTTAACTCTTCCGGCAAATATTACTTCATGATCATCTTTTTTAAAATCGTCTCACTCTCATTCATAAATTTTGCTTTTTGAATATATTTATCAAGTGTTGTCTCCTTCTGTTATTTTTTTCCTATATTACTTTAAAATCAACTTAAATAAGCACATCCTCTTCTTTATCACCTTTCCGCAGCATTTTTAATCATACTGTATATACAATTTATTTTCTCTACGGCAATCAGCAGCGTTTCATTAGCCTTTAAGAAACAACTATTCATTCCTCACCCCTGCAAAGAGCACGCATCACCGTTTCCTTCACACCTCCATAAGAGAGTGTAAACAAACACCAAATGTATGCTTATTTTCCTCTCACCAGTATTTTTCTCTCACACATTTAAGGCAACGTACGTAAATACTGTATATATATATATATATATATATATATATATATATATATATATATATATATATATATATATATATATATATATATATATATATATATATATATATATATATATATATATATATATATATATTATCCGTTTAAACGTCTTAGCTTCAGCAATCACAGTGCTTACGTGTTCCCTCGACAATTTATTATCATCTTTAAATTTCGTTTCCTACGTCTTGGTTTGCTTATGATGCCCTAAAACAACCTTATCACACACGCTGCATTTCCTTCCTTTTTCTATTTTCGCCTAATACATGTTTTTTTTCTAGATGAATGAAAAAAAGATTTGACCTCTTTCAAGAGGAGTATATCAAGACGCCTCTCCACCCGAAATTGACCTCCCTTTTGGCTACTCTACTTTTTACTTTTGAGGGAGCGGCGAGTAGCGGGCTTTTTTTTTTGTACTCCTTTTTGTTGCCCTTGAGCCGTATCCTTTGACGTAAAAAAAAAGGATAATTTGTTTTAACGTAGAATTTTAACCAAGGCAGGCATTTCATATATTACAATTAACATAGAATAACTGTATGGTTATATTTTTAATGAAATTTCGATGAATGTAAATATATATGGTAAGCTTACAATATTTTTAACATAGAATCTTAACCTGGGGAAGCATTTCATTTATTACAATTAACAAAATGGCCGTATGCATTTATTTTTTGTCAAATGTTATCGCTGTAAATCAACATCATTAAAAAAGCTTACTGTTACTTATATTTAGTATATACGCAACACTAAACCTTTTCTAACCAATCACTGTTTTATTTTACACATTACTTTTTTTTAACTTAACAATCAGTCTTTCATGTACTAGCCAAACCTTTTCAAACAATCATCAGCTTAGCCTACCTTTCACATATGTCTGTAAAGTCACTGAGCCGAGTGCTATAAAATCTTTCACTTTGACACTAGTGAATATGACAACTATCAAGCAGTGAAAGTATTCGACTAAGCCTTTCCAACAGCCACAAGCCGCCTTCCACATGGGTACCACTGTATCTCTAAGCAGGGATTATATGTAGGCATGAGTGTGTGCCCGGCGCCTCACAGCCCGGCGTTAGTATGCAGGACACAGGGGGCGAGTCAATCCTCACACGCAGGGACAGTTACCAATCCTCATTACATATCATTAGCCGCGATAAGAAGCCCATGAATACATTTGGGCCGTCAACAAGATGCTCCGGCCTGTAGAGACCTTCCCTCGCCTTTGTTTACCGCCAATAAAAGGGTGGATATATTACTCACTAACAAGGCCGCTAATGGAGGGAACAAGTATTATATCTCCCCGAAGAACGCCATTACGCTGCTTCCCTCGGGGGCGCTAGTCCTGTTGGAAGAGGAGGAGGAGGAGGAGGAGGAGGAGGAGGGAAGAGCGTGAAGGTATCAGTCTGGCAGTTCACTAAACCTCCTCCTGAATTTAAAGACTCCTTGGTGTCTGTTTGTTTGCGTGTGTGTGTGTGTGGGGGGGGGGGGGGTGAGTGGGAGTGGGTGGGAGTGGGTGGGAGTGGGTGGGAGTGGGTGAGAGTGGGTGAGAGAGAGAGAGAGAGAGAGAGAGAGAGAGAGAGAGAGAGAGAGAGGTAAAAACAATAGGAGTACAAGGTAAAGGGAAACACAAAGAGGAAGAAGCGTAAACAACCAAATTCAGTGTTGCCAAATGAAGCACAAGATACAGAAGGAAAGACAACACGAAGAGAAGCAAACCCGATAAACAAAAGAAGAAAAAATAAAAGTATAAAGAAGAAAGAAGAGGAAGTGCAAACAAAAAACTTAGATAATCAAGATAAGATGCAGTTTATAGAAGGAAAGACAACACGGAGATGATAAACGGGAGGAGAAAGAGGATAGCACACGGGGGAAAGAGCGGAAGAGGAAACAGGCAGGAGATAATGAAGGAAAAAAAACCGTCGAGGTAGTAGCCGTGTATCCCACCAACACGAGAGTCAATCAAGATAACAACATTCCCCTCGCAAAAAGAAGACACGTTTTCACACTTACCACGAGAGGAAAAAGATGGATTACACGAAGGGCCTCGAGCCGCGATTAAGAGGCGATAAGATGACGCAGAACACGGGGCGATCAGGACACTACTATTCCCAGGCATTCCCCAAGACGGCCCAGTTTAGTAGCAAGGGAGAGATACTTGTATGAACCACGCCTAATTATCCTCAATAAACGCCCTTCTGTAGCGTGAGATTAGCGGCTATTTGTTTTTTTACTGTAGCAATAAAAGGCTTTGTTAAATTTATAGTTATCTTTCGCGTCTGATAGAAGCGGAATGTGATTGAATTCATTTGTAGGTTCCTTGAGGTTACGGAGGTACTTTTTTTTATCTTCTTTGGAGTTAGTGTCTTATAAGGTTCTTTTTCGGGGTTACTTCAGATTTTTTTTTTCTTTCTCTGAGGTGAGTTTTTGTGTTGTCTTAGTTTTTAATGCGGCGATAGTTGTTTTTTGTTCTTTATAGCGACTGTTTTCACCGTCTTTCTCTATAATTGTTTTGTCCTTACTGTGCGTGACTTGCATTACATTGTTTTACGTTAATGCGATTTTCCGGTGCACAGTTATCTTATCGCCTCCCGGGAAGCTGTTATCTGTCATGTACCACGCCTTTTGTCTGCATGATTTATTGCCTTGTTTCTGCTTGACATGATTACAGGATGTGTGTGTGTGGGGGGGGAGGGGGCTCTATTTATTATAATAATAATAATAAAAATACTAAAAACAATACCTTCATTATTTGCAACACAACAAAAGTAATGACTGCAAATATACAAGTGGTTGGTTTGGTAAATATAGCTGTGGTTTAATGACTACTCACAAATAGATAAAGACTGCCAAATTATAGAGAATTTTTGCTGCGCCCAGTGGAAGGCACCGCACTGAGTTTATTAGCCCGTGCCTTGAGGGCGACGCCTGGTGAAGCGGGTGGGGGGCGGCGCCTCGGAACTTTCTAAGGGCGTTGCAGTGCTTGTCTGAGTCTCAGCGTCCCAGGGTGGTCCAGGGTGTCCTGCTCCTAGTTCAGCCGGTCATCCACAGTAATGCCAAGGAGCTGGTTGACTGCGCTACTTGGAGTGAATAGAGACTGATTCATAGCCGTGGAGGGGCACTGCTCTTATGGAGGAACGTAAGTGTATCTCCTGAAGCCTGCCGAGGATCTCTTGCTGTGTTAAATATATCGCGTCCTTTTTTTATAGCAGAGGAAGCAGCTCATGGGAAAAAAAAGGAAACAATAATGAAAAACGGTAGTCATCTATATGCTTTCAGTAATGAGATTTTTCAGTGATGATTTTTTGTTTTTGTATTTTTTGCGTGTGTGTGTGTGTGTTCCTGGGTGCACACATACAAATAGGAGGAGCAGCTGGCCTGTCTGAGCTACATAAGCGTGAATATGCATGTAGTTACCTAGTTAAGTAATAGAGAATGTATAATTACCGCCGCTTACACACAAATGTACGTAAAGTCCACATATGCCCGCTGACGAGGAAGAGGAGGAGAGGAAAGAAGAAGAAGAAGAAAAAGAAGAAAAAGAAGAAGAAATGAAGGGAAAGATAACAGAAAACAGTCGAAGAGGAAAAAAGAAATTAAGAAAAGATAGACAAAAATAGAATGCTGAGAGTGGGAACGAAACCTCATGCACACACACACACACACACACACGCACACACACACACACACACACACACACACACACACACCCGCAAATACAGCAACCTCCCCACACACATAAAAGGCAAAAACTTAACATACAAAAGGAGGAAATGTCTCTGCGTACAGGTAAACAGACTTTTCTCAGCCCCAACTCAGGTGTGTACAAGCGGAGGTGACCTGAGGCTCTGTCGTACACCTGCACTTCATTACCTGTATCAAGGTGTGCCTCGGGCTGACCTCTGACCCCCGGAAAGCTGTCAGGCGGGTCCTCTCGTACTCTGTTTCCCAAGCCCCGCCGGCCGTGGGATGCAGCGGAGGGAGAGGGGGGGAGGGGGGTAGGTCAAGGGGAGGGGTGTGGAGGGGGGAGTCAGGGGAGGGGAGGGGATAGGACACTGACTGCTCTTATTCTTGACGTCTTTTTTTTTTGTAACTATTTTTATGTATTGTTTTTTTTTGTGTGTTTTTAGTGAGGTGACTGGTTTGTTTGTTTGTTTGTTTGTTTGTTTGTTTCGTGTGTGTTGTTTGTGAAGAGTTTGTTTTCAGTTTTCATTTCATTCTGTTTTCTTAGTTAATGTTTTTAATTGTGGAGTGATTTGTTTTGCTGTTTCGATAAGCTTGTTTTTTTATCTCCAAGTGGTTGTGGTTTCTAAAGTCACGGAGTTTTTTTTCATCTCGTTTCCTTTGGTTTATTTGATTATTTGTTTGTCTGTTCTGTTGTGTTTGTGTTGTCTGTGATGATTTGAGTTTTTCATTGCTCATTTCAATGTTTTTAATTTTTTTTTTGTTATTTGGTTGTGCAGTGATTTGTTTTGCTTTTTTTTTTTATCTCCAAGTGGTTGCGGTTTCTAATGTCACAGGTTTTTCTCGTTTCCTTCATTACTTACATTTATTTCTGATTATTATTATTGCTCTCTCTCTCTCTCTCTCTCTCTCTCTCTCTCTCTCTCTCTCTCTCTTTTCCCTTCCCCCTCTCCCCCCTCTCTCCCTCCTCCCCCTCACGTCAGCCCGTCAGTAATATTAGTTCTCGTCGCAGCAAATGATGAAGGAGGCAGTGCTAGAAAAATCCGCTATGACTGAAGGCTTCTGTTCGTGTCTGCAAGTGAGATTCTTTTTCAGGAAATATATTGGCAGATTTTAAAGTGCATTTGTTGCGTTATATATAGGCTCGTAGAGTGTTCTGCTTTGTTTTGTTTTTCCAATGAAGACTTTTTTTTTTTTATATTCAAGGGGTAATGGTTGCAGTGTTTTTAAGGGATATGTTGTGCTTTTTTTCTTTATGTTTGTTGATCTTCATGAGCTCAAAATAACATGAGACTCCTTTTTATTCAATTTTAGACTAAGTTAACTTTTTAGCCCCAAGAGAAATTAAAGTATATGGTGTTAGCGTGTCTTCTGAACCCTCTTTTTGCCTTGTTAATCGACGGGTTTTGAGAGTTTATCCTACGTCGTCAAGGTCTTTGTAGGATGTGTGAAGCAGTTATTTACTTCTCTCTCACTCTTTATTGATAGTGTTCAAGTATTCTTACCCAGCATGAGTATTAATCAAAGAGCTTTAAAAAGGTTTCCCTCTCTCGCCAAAGTCTTTGTCGGGTGTTTGAAGAAATTGCTGTCTCAGTTTCTATATCCAAGTTTTTGTATGTAACAGAATTTTTACCCTCCTTGTTTTAATTGATAAGGTTTAAGAGTTTATCCTACTACGCCATTGTCATTATTTGTGTTTTAGGTAATTGTCTAGTATCTCATTCCTTGTAAATACGTCATCTTCAATTATTTTTAATCTTGCGTTAGTTTTAATCGAAGTGGTTCAAGAGTGTATCATACCTGTCCATGTATTTGCGGGTTGTTAAAGGCAATTGTTTAGTCTTTTTCATTCCTTATACGTATGTGTCTTCAGCTGTTTTTACCCAGCGAGAGTATCAGCCAAAGATCTTCAAGAGTTATCCTACCGCGTCCATGTCATTTTTTTTTTTACAACAAAGGAGACAGCTCAAGGGCACAAAAAAAGGAAACAATAATAAAAAAAGCCCGCTACTCGCTACTCCTAAAAAAAGAATCAAAAGATGTGGCCGAAAGAGAGGTCAATTTCAGGAGGATAAGTGTCCTGATAGTGTGGGGTTTTCGAGTCAGTCCGTCAGTCCGCGCAGGTCTTCCTTGGCTGCTTCGTCAGGTTGTTTTGCTGTCCTGCTCCACGACCTGTCAGAGGCTACAAACGGGTTTTTGGGGTTTGCTGCCCAGCGTTTGCCGACTCACCGCAAGAAGATTTAGACTGATGTATGATTGGTTTGTTTTTCTTCTCTCTCTCTCTCTCTCTCTCTCTCTCTCTCTCTCTCTCTCTCTCTCTCTCTCTCTCTCTCTCTCTCTCTCTCTCTCTCTCTCTCTCTCTCTCTCTCTCTCTCTCTCTCTCTCTCTCTCTCTCTCTCTCTCTCTCTCTCTCTCTCTCGCTCTCGTTCTCGTTCTCGCTCTCGCTCTATCTCTCTTTCTCTCTCATTCTTTATCACACACACAAAAATCATCATAACAATAACCTGTTCAGACTGTCTTTTTTGCTTTCCTCAACTACCGCTCTTTTTCTTCCCCCTCCGCCTAGCAAGCATTTATTATCGCTTGTTATTTATCCGTATTATTTTTTGTGTGATCCTCGTCGTTTAATCTCGTCCATTTTTCTGCAAGGCTTACGGTTTGTCGAAGTCTGTCTCGGTCTCTCCTTGCTCGACCGGTTCGTGTATTTTTGTTGAGAGCGGCTTGGCTTGCTGCAGTCCGGTGAAGTTTAAAGGGCATTGCCGCTGATTTACTTGCCTTTGTTTTTGTTTAAGGAGCGAGGTTTGCGAAGACTCTCTGGGTTCTTGCTTCTCCTCTCTTTTTTTATTCTAAGAGGAAACAGTTTGATATTTTTGTCTAATATTTGTTGTGAGTCGTTTGGAATCGTTTTCGTGGAAGTACACAATTATTGTCGATCACCTTTAAATAATAGATCATATACGTTTGCAATTGGTTCTAAGTGACTTCATAATACTCTGACATTTTCATCCGTGCTCATTCTATTTTTTTATGGTCTTTATATGTAAATTCCTCTGTAACTTCTCGGGTTGTCATGCTTAGATAATATTTTGGTTTGATCTACATTTATCCGCAAGTGTTTCCCCTATTCGTTACTCTTGAATGAGGTATAACATGGCCTGGAGGGAGTGTAACATGTGTGTGGATAGATGGGGATTGGCGCGGTTTGGTACAGAGCAGTGTGGAGTGGATGAGTCTAGTGTGGCACAGGCGAGCCGAACGAGTTATCAACAGGAAGTAAGGGAGGCGAAGGAGGGAGACGTGGGAGAAGATCAGTCAGGTAAGCGGCGATAGGTGGGGGGAGGCAGGTAAAAGAGAGAGAAGAAAGAAAGATGATGGAGGTAGGAAGAGGAAGCAAGACTTAAAGAAAGGGAAGAGGGAGCCAGGTAGAGGGATTATCGAGGAGGAGGAGGAGGGAGGAAACAGGTAAAAGAGGGAGATGAGGGAGAGATGGAAGGGATTAAATGAGGGGAGACAAGTGCAGATAGAGACGAAACAGGTTGGTGGAGGTAGGGAGTAAGAGAGGGGAGAAACAGAGGAAGAAGAGAGGAGGAGGAAGAGGAAGAGGAGGAGGGAGAGGGAGGTGCAGCAGGACCCCTCCACACACACGTCAAGGGGACCCCAATAAGCAGCGGTTTTTATGGGGCCCTTCATAAGCTGTTAATTATAGAAGGGGGAACGAGTTTATAGCAGATCAATAAGTACCAGAAAGTTCTTGTGGCTGTCGGTAAATGTTTTGTTGACGCCCGGCTCTGAGTGCTACTTCGAACCCCGTCCAGATGTGTGGGGAAGTAGATATCAGTATTGTGGTTGTTTATTTCCCTCGCCTTGAAAACCTGATACCAAAGACGGTTAGGAGGAAGGGGTAGGGGGATGGCGGAGGCGGTGAGGAAGGGTGGAGTTCGTGATGGGAGGTGGAGATGGTGGAGGCGGTTGAGAATGGGTGGAGTTCTTTGTGGAATGTGGATGGAAGTGGTGGAGATGGAGAAGGCGGTTAAGATAGAGTGGAAGTTTGGGTGGAAGGTAGAGTTATGATTGATGAGGTGAAGATAAAGTAAGGGGTGGGAAAGAGGTGGAGTTCTTGGTGGTCGAAAATAACGTAATGGATAAAGATAGGATAGGAAAGAACAATATGGATAAGGTTGAAAGTGAAAAAGATGCTCATGACGTTAAGAAGACAAATTTGGATCACAAAACTAAGAACAGATAAAACAAAACAAAACAAAACAAGAAGATCAACAGCAAGTGAAAGACTGTTATTGAGACGGCGGTGTGTCCAGTAATGAGACCACAGACCATTCTAAAAACACAAGACCCAGGAAAAAAGGTTTAGCCGTGATTAATTAAATGTAACTGTGTGGACTCAGTGTTTCGAATCAGTGAACCGACGCTTTGAACTTGAGACACTTCATGATGACTTCGGCCCCGAGGTGTTTTATAGATGCGAAAAGTGGTGAAACGCAGACCTTTTTTGTAATGAAGTTTTGGAATAAAAGAGTATTAAGGAGGGACTTTTGAACACTAACATCGGTGAACATCCATTTGCTCACCCACCAACATCACAACCACCGCCACCTACTTCACCACCACAACCACCATCACCACAACCATCATTACCATCACTTTGTCTTCATTCACCTAGCCAAATGTTACGTCTCGCAAACACATAGGTATTTGGCACAACTTCCCGTCAGTAAATTGAAAATGACATGTACTTACCTTGATTGTTTTCTTAAAGGAGATCTTCTAAGTTCTCGAAAAGCTATACCTGGAAATACAAAAACTTAAGATATTGTTAGGCACACGAGAAAATATACCGTGATGAGTTTTAAGACGAATAACTCTTATTTATCCAACGTATATACAAGATTCACACCCAGACGAGATTTTCACACCTTCACACACCTGTTCTGGCTTATCGTATCCTCATTACCTTGGTTTTCGCCGACTAATTTTGACGTTTTCCTCCTTGTCCAGCGCTAAGAAGGCCTCGCGTCCCGACTTTCTAATTTCCTTAGTCCGCCCTGGAAAAAAAATGGGATCAGGAAACTTGGAATTTGACTGGCAATTTCCGGGAACTAGTTTTATGGCTCCAAGTTTTCGCATTTTATCCCTCAAGTTGGTATGAGCGTGGTAAAAAAATCGGAGGCGAAGGGAATTATTAAGAAAAAGATATATAATTAGGTTGATAAGCTTGCCGTGGGAGAAAGGACGAAAGAGAGAGAGAGGGAGAGATTGAGAGAGAGAGAGAGAGAGAGAGAGAGAGAGAGAGGGAGAGGGAGAGGGAGATTAATGGGGAGATAAAGAGAAATATAGAGTAGAAAGATGCCGCGCTGAGAGAAAACCTGAGCATCTCCCGCCGCGCCGGAGATGAAAGTCCTCACAAAAAAATGCTACTTTTTTTTAGTAGGTGTTCTCGAGAGCCCGTGTACGGCAGGTGTGCTCTTCCTCTCTTCTCTACACTCCTCTCATTTTTCTCTCCTTCCTTCATTTATTTTTTCCTTCCCTCCTCTTTTTTTTTTCCCTTTTCCTTCAATGCTTCGTTTTTCTGTTCCGCTTTTGTTTCCTAGTATGTATCTCTCCTATCCTTTCTTTCTTTCTTTCTTTCTATATCCTCTCCATTTTCCTTCTCTTTTTCTCCTTATTCTCTCTCTCCTTTCATTTTCTCCTTTCTTTTCTCGTTCCCTCCATCTTTTCTGTCTTTCCTCCGTCATTTTTGCATATTTTCGTCCCCCTCTTTCTTGTCCCTCCTCTTTCTTCCTTCCCTCTTTCACTTCCTTCGCTGCTGTAGGTGGAGGTAACGGCTCTGCGCTGCCTCCCCGCCGTGTGCTAACAAGGGCGGCACAGAGAGACGCTGCCCCGTGCCCCCGCGACCTTTGGCTACCCCGGTGCCTTCTGACGGCGGTGTGTGTTTCATGGCTGTCAGCTCCTGGTGTTGGAAGAGGGAGGAGTGCACCGGGAGGCCTTTCTTCCTAGTCTTCATCTTTTCTTTATCTCTTGTTTCAATCTTAGTTATCTCTTTTGGCCGAGGGATAGAGTGCACCAGAGTTCTTTTTTTTTCCTCTTCTTCCTGTTTTCTTTCTCTTGTTTTAATATTATCCCCTTGTGTTGGCCGAGGTAAGAAGTGCATCATCGGCCCTTTCTTCATCTTCTTCCTCTTTTCTTTATCTCCTGTTTCAATCTTAGTTATCTCTTTTGGCCGAGGGGTAGAGTGAATCATGGTCCGTTTTTCCTCTTTTTCCTGTTTTCTTTCTCTTGTTTTAATATCTCCTTGTGTTGGCCGAGGTAAGAAGTACATCATCGGCCCTTCCTTCCTCTTCTTCCTCTTTTCTTTCTCTTGTTACACTCTTAGCTGCTTGTGTTAGCTTAAAAAAATATATATCATCGGTTATTTTTTTTCCATTTCTTCCTCTTTTCTTTATTTCCTCGTGTTGGCCTAAGGAAAAAGTACACCATCTGTCCTTTCTTGGCCTTTTTCTCTCTTCTTTGTAGTGTATCCATCTTAGCTTGTAGTGTTGACCGGGGGGGGAATACAGTGAGTCCTCCCCTCTTTTTCTTTTTATATTCTTTTCTCTTTTGTTCTTGTTTGCCCTCCCAGGTGTTTTTCATTTTGTTCTCCTTCCTCCGACTTGCAGGCACTATGTGAGTTCTTTCTTCCTCTTATTCCCCTTCCTTTTTTTCTCTTTTTCTAATGTTTTTATTCTTTTCCCTCCCAGGTGAATCGTTTTATTCCTCTTTAGTTTGTCCTCCCTCCTCCGACATGCACGTCCTCTTCGGCAAACAGTGCCTTTGGCGGCCTCCGTTGCGGGCAGGACATGTGTTCAGAACCCACCCTCGGCGCTCTGCCTCAGGGACGAAGAATATACGATCTCTCTTACGCAAAGGAATCAAAACAAAGACGGTGCTTTCGCCTTCCAGGATAAAATATGTTTCTTGGGTTCGGTTTTAATACCTGCGCGTTCATTTATAACCAAGTATTTTCTTTTCGTTCAGTTAGTTTAGTGTCATGTAACTTTGCGGTGTCGAGGAATATGCTTTCTGCACTTATGTTCTACAGGTTCTTAGTATCCTCACCTTTTCTTAGACTTTCTGTATTGTTAGCTGTCACCTGCTTCTCCTTTGCCTCTGCCTCTGCCTCCGTCTTTCACCTCCTCCTCCTCCTTTTCCTCCTCCTACTCCTCCTCCTCTTCCAGCTCACATCTTCAGGCTGTAAGCGGTGTAATCCCAAACAAATACGTCAGTCCATCAAGCGTCCAGGATGAGACACGCGCCTGGTGGACAGGTGACAAAGCACAAGCAGACGAACTGATTGACTGACATTTGCACATCGATCATATAAGGACGAGGAGGAGGAGGAGGAGGAGAAGGAGAAGGAGGAGGAGGAGGAGGAAGAGGAGGAGGAGGAGGAGGAGGAGGAGGAGGACAACAAGAAGGAGAAGCAGGAGGAGCCGAGGGCCAGGCACGTGACCATCAGCATCCTTGGCCATCGCACAAACCGCTGTAGCGAATTGAAAAATTAATTCCTTCACGCGGGCTCCTGTTGCGTGCCTCCGGGAGACGCAGCGGTGCATGTTAGAGGGGCGCCTCGGCCTGCTTTCCGACGCAGTAGGAGGCGACCTGTGACTGCGGGTGTGAGGGCTTAGAGGCATGAAGGACTATTGGCGAGTCGCTCTGAAACTCTGCGTGCATGATGGCATGGAAGCCGACACTGAGTTCTAGTTTTGATGTTGAAAAAGAAACTAAGAAAACAGATAAACCAGAAGGAACAACTTATCCTATGAAGAATGAAGACAAGGAAAGACAAAAAGATGAACAAGAACGAGAACATGAAAGAAACAAGTGAGAAGATGGATCAAGAAGCAATAAAGACAACTGGAAGCAAAGGAGGATGGCGCTCTAGGTTTGGTTAGGTCAGGTCAGGTTAGGCTAGGTCAGGTTAAGTTAGGTTAGGTTAGGTTAGGTTACTATTCGCATGATAATGACTAGGGGAGTGCCGATGATTCAAGAGGAGTGCAAATCATATGTATTATAATGACTGGTGGAGTTCAAATTTTTCTTATTATAACGACTAGGTCACTGGGGAGATCAATATCTAGGGGAGTGCATATTAAACGCTACTCCTCCTGGTGTCTTCGTAGCCCATGACATCGACGTTGCGGTGGCGTTGAACCTTTCCCATCCTTCTCGGCCCTCGTGACGGAGTACATGTCGGCGTTGTTTCATTACCAGCGGGGGATGTATTCGGTGACGCCAGCGATATTTCTTCTCCGTGGCCGCTGGTTTATATGAAATTTATCATTGCGACGTGAACTTCCAGCGTCGTTGGAAGCGTGAAGATCCTTTGCGGAAAAAGCGCCTGCAAGGACCCACGGCCCGATCATCCCCTGGGCGACAGCGTAAGAAGTGTCAGCGGCTGGGGGAGCAAGCCGCAACGAGGCGCGGCGGACAGTGACGGAATGTCCGGCTCGTTGGAAGGATGACAGACAAGACGGAGGAGAACACGCATAAAAAGGTGTAAAGTGTCGAGTTTAATTAAGAACTCGTAGACAGGAAATGAGGAAAGTCGAATACCTACTGAGAGGACAAAGAAAACATAATGTATAAAGAAAAAAAATGTATAAGGAAAAAACAGATATAGTACGCCATATATAAGGATAACTAATATAAATCAGACTTATACAAGAACCTAGTCAACAAAAGTCAGTAAAATGATATAATGTGACTGTGCAAATACCAGAAATAACACCCTTTTTTTCTAGGTGGTGAACTAAACCTTGATCAAACGAAATACAAATAAGAAAAAAAAAAGAAACAAGGAATGAGAGTAAGGAATATAAAACGGACACAAACTAAGAAGACGAAGATGACGGTGAGGGAGAAAAAGAAGGAAAGAAGCAAGGGAGGAAGAAAAGAAGCCCCAGCACAAGACCCAAGATAATGATGAAGCGAACAAATAACCCGACGATGACCTGGACGGTAACATAATGAGGTAAATTGACGGGGTATAATAAACCTCACAAATTGAGCATACCAATAAACCACAAAGGGGAAAAAAAGAAGATGAAGACTAAAAAGAGACGAGGAAAAAGGGAAGACAAAGAAGATGCGGTGTAGAGAATGCAAGGCGAAGAGGAAAGAACAGGAACAAGGAGAAGAAAAAAAAGACATAATTGCACACACGGATAAACCGCTTAAAGAAGAAAAAAGAGGAAAAAAAGAAATAGAACAAGAACGAACTATCAAGAACACACTGGTATTAAGAAAACCCGAGGCCGAGAAAGATCAGGAAAATAAACCACAAAGGAAAAAAAGAGCAGACTTAAAAAAAACAAAGAACAGAGATCAGAAAAGAAGTTAGAGGTGGAGGAAGAAGCGAAATGAAACTCGAGATAAAGAGAGAAGAAAAAAAATAAACCACAAGAGAACGAAGCAAAAAAAAAAAAAAAAAGAGAGTAATGAATGGCAAAAATAATTAACACGAGTAAGAACAAGAAGTAAATGAGGACATGGATGAGGAGGGGATAAAAGTGACTTGAGGCAAAAATAAAAAAAGAGGAAAAAACAACAACTAATAAACAGACGAAGAAAAACAAAAAGAAGTGGTGAAGGAAAAACAAAAGAAGACGACCACGAACAACAGGAAGAAAAAAAAAAGTAATAAGCTATATGAGGAAGCCATAAAGATAACTCGAGGCAAAGAAAAAAAAGGAGGAGGAAACGAGATCAGAAAAATAGAAAATACCATGAGAGAAAAAAAAGACGAAGATGAACAAGAAAGAAAAAAAGTAAAGATGTATATGAAGAATCGATAAAGTTAACTAGAGGTAAGAAGCGAAGAGGAGGAAAAGAAAACGAAATAATCCAACAGAGAAAAAAGAGGATAAGGAAAAAAACAAAACAAAAACTGACGAACCAGAAAACAAAGAAGAAAAGGAGATGTAAGAAGTAGCGATACAGATAACTGAAGACAAGAAGCAAGGAGGAGGAAGAAGAGAAGGAACAAAAAGAACAGAATAATCAAGAGAATGAGAAAAAAACCCAGAATAGTGAAAATAACACGAAGAAGAAGATGAAAGAAAGAATAAAGAGACATGAAGAAACGATAAAAGTAACTGGCGGCAAGGAGTAAAGAGGAGAAAGAGGAAGAGGAGGAGGTAGAGGAGGAGGAGTAAGAGGAACAGAAGAAACAAGAGTGAGAAAAAAGCAAGTTAACAAAAAAAAGACAAAAAAAGAAAGAAGTAAGGAGACATATGAAGAAGCGATAAAGGTGACTGGAGGCAAGGAGCAAAAGGGAGGAGGTAAAGGAGGAGGAACAAAAGGAACAGAAGAAACAAGAGAGTGAGAAAAAGACAGGTTAACGAAAAAAAGAAAAAAAAAAGAAGTAAGAAGAGATATATGAAGAACCGATAAAGGTGACTGGAGGCAAGGAGCAAAAAGGAGGAGGTTAAGGAGGAGGAACAAAAGGAACAAAAGAAACAAGAGTGAGAAAAAAAAACAGGTTAACGAAAAAAAGAAAAAAAAAGAAGTAAGAAGGGATATATGAAGAAGCGATAAAGGTGACTGGAGGCAAGGAGCAAAAGGGAGGAGGTAGAGGAGGAGGAACAAAGAGAACAGCAGAAGACAGAGGGTCGCAGAAGACACCCCAGCGCCACACCATCACCGTAATAGACCATCTCCGCCGCCTCGTATTTATCACCCGTTGACCGGCAGCCGCACCATCGCCACCCCGACAGCAATATTAATTACCTCACATAATAATTACACCCATAATGACCTTTTCTCCCTCTCCTCCTGCGCTGCCTCCTCCTCCTCACTACCATTTTCTTCCTCTCTCCCCTCCTCCTCTTCCTCCTCCTCCTCCTTCTTCTTATCTTCCTTATTTTGCCGCCTTTCTTTCTCCTCTATTTTACTCTTTCTCTTTCTCCCTTTTTCCCTCTCCTTATCTCCTCCTTTTGTTCTTGTTCGTGTTCTTGTTCTCCTTTTCTGCTTCTTGTTCTTGTTCTTCTTCTTCCTTCTCCTCCTCTTTCTCCTCTTCCCCCTTCTCCTGCTCCTCCTCCTCCACCTAGTACCAGTAAAATAACCTTCATACAATGCCATTCAATTTTCTTCTCACATTCTCTCCCCTTCTTACATCCACTTTCCTCAGCTCTTCCTCTTTCTTCTCCTCCTCCTCCTCCTTGTTACATTAAACCAGTAACAAAGGATGTTTTTTTACCCTCTCCTGCGCACATATATTTCCCGATGATAACATGTTCGAGAATAAGTATGGGAAGTAAAAAGAGAAATAAGGTTTGTAAGTAGAGATTCATACGTTGCAACCTCACCATCATCACCATCATCACTATCATCATCATCAGTAACACCAGCAGCAGCATCTCTCAGCATCTCATCTGGGCGCGGGAGAAATATGGTGATAGGAAGCGAGATAAGGCCCGGAATGGCGCCCGTGTTGTGAGTGCTTGTGGTCAGGTGTGTGAAGAGCTAATTAAGGTGAGGTAAGAAGCGGTGATTAACAGGTGAGGTGCTTGAACGTGTTTTTTTTTTTTGTTGTTGTTGATTTGTTTTGGTGTTTTGTTTCAGTATAAATGTTTCTGCATTTTCTTGCCTTTGTTTTGTCTATCTGTCTGTATGTCTGTCTGTGTCTGTGTGTTTGAATGTATGTATGTATGAATGTATGTATGTTTGTTTTATGTTTGTTTGTATGTATGTATTTATGTATATATGTGTGTATTTAAGTCGGTGTTCGTCTATCTTTCTTTCTCTGCCTGTCTGTCTGTCTGTCTCTCTCTCTCTCTCTCCCATATAACTATATAGGGAAGAGAGAAAAGAAACCTTGTAGATAATTTATATGCGAAATGGATGTGTCTTTGTGTGGTGGAGGGAGGAAAGGAAAAGGGAGGAAGGGAGAGGGGGAAGAAAGAGAAGAAAGGCAAAAGGAGAGAGAAAGAAGAGGTCAAGGTAGAGAGGAAGGGAGGGAAGGGGAATGGAGGAAGGGAAAGGGGGAGGAAGAAGAGAAGTAAGGAGAAAGAAGTGAGAAAAGGGCAAGCTAAAGGAAGGAAGGAAGGGAGGGAAGGGTAGTGAAGGTGGAGGAGGAAGAGAAACAAGAAAAAAATGGAGAAAAATGCAAGCTCAAGGAAAGAAGGGAAGAGGAATGAGGAATGGAGGAAGGGAAAGGGGGAGGAAGAGGAGGGGTATAGGGATAGGAAAGAGAAAATGGAGAGTACAAGAAAGTTAGGAAAGGGGGAAGGAGGAACAGAAGCAAGGAGAAAGGAGAGATGGAAGGAGGAGAGAGAAGAAATCATGTGGGAGAAGGGAAGGAGAGGAGGACTCGGGAGCGGAGGAAGCAGTCTGGTTAATGATAGTGCTGTAATTTTTCTCCCTCTTGAAAAATGTCGCGTAGCCTGTGATGCAGCAGAAAGGGACACAGAGACGATAGAGGTCGCCACTCGATGCCATTTTAGCTGTCACCATCATCATCATCATCATCATTTTTATTATTATCACTAGTACTACTACTACCACTACTACTACTACCACTACTACTACTACTACTACTACTACTACTACTACTACTACTACTACTACTACTACTGTTACTACTACTACTATCGATGTATGGAAAGTAGTGGTAGTAGTAGTAGATATCTAAGTAAGTAGCAGTAGCAAAAGTAATAGTAGCAGTAGTAGCAGAATTGGAGGTATGAGAGACTTAGAGAGAAAAAAAAGAGAAAATTGGAGGCAGATTAGAGATACAGAGAGGAGGAGGAGGAGGAGGAGGAGGAGCCACTGTTCAATGTTCATGTTTGTAATAGCGAAAAACCGGAGTGAGTGTATGACCGCTGCCCTCACCTTTCCTCTCTCCCCCTTCGCCCCCTCCCTCCCCTCCCCCCCCACCAGCTTTTTCTGCCTTGCGATATGTCCCGTGAGAAAGGAAAAATCACCTCCCGCTCGCTCGCTCCTCCTCGCTTTGTCCTCGAGTCTCATCTGGCGCCAATACAATTCTCCCTTCGCTCTTTTATTACGTTTTTTGTTTCGTATTTTTTTATCTAATTCAGCTCAGAAACTCTTGTGTTAGTTTTATGGGTTAGTGGATACCTTGCCTTAGAAACCAGTGACTTATTTTGCTTTGTTTTGATTGTTTTCTTATTCATTACAATTTTCTGGTCCCTTGATTTCCCTTCAGAGTTTTTCTACATAAGGTCTCGAGACACAACTGACTCTTATTGTCTTAAAATTAATCATAATCATCTTGCATCCATTCTGGTTTGCTACACTTGACTTTTTTACGCTCTCTTACTGGCTACGTTTTTTTTATCAATATGTCAGGAATATCTTCGTTTTGGTTCAGTGCAAAATAATTACGTCTCCCCGTCCGTCGCCTCCCCGCCCCACTCTCCCCTCACGAGTCGCGCCGCCACGCTCGCCTGACACAAATTTAATTCCTTTTTCATGCACATCCTGTCCTTTTTTACGCGCGGGATGCTCTCTCTCTCTCTCTCTCTCTCTCTCTCTCCTCTGACCCTTACCCAGTCCCTTTCTCCCTCGCCTTGTGCTTCATCTGTTCATTCTTCTTTACTTTTTCGTTTCTTTTGTATGCCATGTTTCTCGTGCTTTGTCCCCTTTCTCTCTTACTTTCTCTTTCCGTCAATATTTCCATCATCTGCATATTTCGTTTTGACTCCTTCGTCCCCTTCTCATATCCTGTCCTCCCCTGTCTCTTTTGTCCCTTGCCTTTTCTTTCCATCAGTATCTCCACCGCTTTTTTATTGGTCTCTACGTCGTTTTCTGTACATTCAAACGTCCTTTCTTCTTTTCTATTCATTTGTCCTGTCCATTATGGCACCTCTTCGTCTCATCCCTTTTCTCTTCTACTTTCTTTATTTTCCATCCTAGCATTACCTTCTCAGACTCTTGCCTCTTCTATCTTATCCTCTGTCCTGCCTTTCAGATCCCATTCTCTTTCTTCTTTAACCCCTCCTTCAAACGTTTGCTCCTTGATCTCCAACCCTTCGCTCCCTACTCAACCTCCTGCCTCATTCTCTTATCCTGTTTTGTCCTTCGCGGCCTTCACTTAATCTCCTCCCTTAACCCAGTTCCTTGCACTTCTCTCATACTCTCCCTTTCCTGATCCCCCCGTCCCTGTCCCTTACCCTTTACGCCGTCTTCCCCTGGGCAGGAGCAAGAGGTCAGGCCTGGGTCAGCGGGTGGGGGAGGCGGAGGCAGCGGAGCGTGGCGCGTTGTGACTCCCTCTCGTCACGCCTCCCACGTGATAAAGACGCCAGCCTCGGGGCCCTGCAAGGCGCTACTGAAGGGGGAGCAGATGGAGGAAGCGATGGGAAGAAACGTGCACGGGGGAAGAAGCGAAACACGAAGGGAATGAGTGATGGGACAAGCGAAGGGAGGAATAAAAGGGAGTTAGTGAAATGGGGAAGAAAAGGAAATGAGTGAAAAGGAATGAGGGAAGGAAGAGAGAATGAAAAAGCAAGCGAAACAAGAAGGGAATGAGGGATGGGACAAGGGAAGGGAGGAAGAAAAGGGAGTTAGTGAAATGGGGAAGAAAAGGAATAAGGGAAGGAAGAGAGAAGGAAAAATCAAGCGAAACAAGAAGGAAATGAAGGATGGGACAAGGGAAGGGAGGGAGCGAAGGGAGGAAGAAAGGATAAAAGGTATATAGTTGGAGGCTTACGCAATAAGAAGAACAGGGAATGAGTGGAAAGAATAAGCGAAGGAATACAGAAAAGAGAAAAAAGAAAAAAGAGAGTTAGAGGAGATGAGTCAGAGAAGAGAAAAGCGAAGGACATGAGTGAAGGGAATGGCGGAAACAGGATAAGAAAAGAGAATGAGAAAGGAGGTGGATGAAGGGGAAAAAAAACAACGAAAAAGTAAAAGTAATCAGATAATGGAATACGTGGAGATAGTAATTAAAGGAGAGAGGTGAAAGGGAGAAGCGTATATTTAGTGATTAAAAAAAGGCGTTTATTAGAAAGGATTAGAAGCGAGAAAAGACTACGCAAAAAAGTGTTAACAGTATTTTTCTTTCGTTTATCAATTAAGGAAAGGAAGAGGTGGTGAGGATACTGATAGATATAATAATGCTTTCTCATCAGTGTAATTAATCCCTCTGTATCGTTCTCCTTCTTTTCTCTAATCATCTTTCCTTCTTTCTTTTCCTCTGTCCTCGCTTTCCTTTGTCATCCTCATCTCATCACTGACCTTGTTCTCTCATCCCATTATTTTTTATCTATTATTACTGTCCTCATTTCCTTCTCCTCTCCTCGTTATCCTCCTCCGTCTCCTCCTCCTCCTCTTCTCCAGGCTTCATCTTCGTCTCCTATCCTAGTTTTCCTCCTCCTCCTCCTTCGCCTCTTCCTTTTCTTGATTCCCCTTTCCATCCTTCCCTTCCTCCTCCTCCTCCTCTTCTCCAGGCTTCATCTTCGTCTCCTACATTCTCCTCTTCCTCCTCTTCCTTTTCTTGCCTCTCCTTTCCACCCTTCCTCATCCTTCTCTTCCTCTTCCTTGCGATCGTTATCTTTATGTTCTTAATGACAGCTTTATCGCTTTTATTTTCTCCATTTTGATTGCTTAGTTTGATGTTAATGATCTCCTCTCTGTTCTCTTCTTTGTTCTCTTTCCTCTCTCTCTCCCTCTTTCTCTTTCTCACTCTCTATCCATTATGTCATTTTTCATCATATATTTCCCAGGTTTTCTTAATTTTTTTTACTCTGCTATATATTTTTTTTTCATTAAGGTACAATTCGGTCAGATGTTCCCGCCCTGAAAACCGTCATTAC